>NW_005875860.1:0-11075 GCF_000147115.1 Myotis lucifugus | reverse complement strand
GCCAGGGTCATGAGAAGCCCGCCGTCGTCCTGTTCCCGCTCGTTCTTGACGCTTTGAGAAACCGTTTTCCCCAGGAGCCCACTGGCGGCCTGAGCACGCGGGGTGCCAGCTCCAGGGGGCGGGGTTGGCGCTGCCCACGCCCAGCCCAGCGCTGACTGCAGGCACCTGCAGCTCTGACGTCACAGTTCACATGCCCCACCCCCAGTCCAGTTCTGACTGCAGGCACCTGCAGCTCTGACGTCAGCACGTCACATGCCCCACCCCAGCCCAGTGCTGACTGCAGGCACCTGCAGCTCTGACGTCAGCACGTCACATGCCCCACCCCCAGCCCAGCGCTGACTGCAGGCACCTGCAGCTCTGACGTCAGCACGTCACATGCCCCACCCCGGGCTCACCCGCAGCCCCTGGAGTCGGTGTGTGGCCCTTTCAACCACTGCCCACGGCAACAGGTCACTGCACGTGGCTGTGTCCCCGCTGCTACTCCGTTCACACTGAGCAACAGCCGCCCGTGGGTCCTCGTCGGCGCCTCCGGTCCCCGCGTTTCCGGGCTGGGATGGGGAAACCCCTCACCGAGCTGGGGGTGAAAAGTGAGCCCCACGTGCACAGGGGCCACGCTCGGTCGGTGTCCCGTCCGAACGGGACCGAGAGGGGGTGTGGCTGCCCCGCGGGATCCTCTCCGTGTCCCCCCGCCCGCCGCCATCGCTCTCTCTGGTTTTACTCATGAAGCTGGGGTGCGGCCGAGAGCACCCCCCCCACCCCGCCCCGGCTGAGCTCAGCGGCCGGAGGGGTGTCCGTCCCCCCGCCTCCCTGACCCCGGGTCGGGGGTGTGTGCGCAACACAGGCTTTGAGATGCGGGTTCCGCTAAACCCGCAGCACCAGGCGGCGGGGGAGCTGGAGCACCGAGACGAATTCATAAAACTCATGAAACGGTGGCAGGAAAAATAAACACACGCCCCGCCCCACCCCCCACCCCCGCCCCGGCCGAGCAGGGAGGCTGCTCCCAACGGAAGCGGAGACGACGATGAGGGAATTACAACGAGGCTCAAGGAACAGGCCGCCCGTCACTTGCAGATCAGCCGAGGTTTGCAAATCCGAGGAGCTACCCTGAGTCACGGCCAGTCTGATGGGATATTCCCAGACGTGGCGCCCACGCGTGGCGCCTCTGCGGCCGCGGAAAGCTGGTCTTTTCGGGCTGGTTCGGTTCTGGAGAACGGACGCCCCTGCCCACTCCCCGGGCTCAGGAAACACATCTGGGCTCGGCTTTGATGTTCGAAGCTTGCGCCTTGAGAAATCTGCGTTCCTCCCACACTTGCTGTCTAACGACCTGCCGCCCGTCCGCTCTCGCCTGCCCAGTCACTAAATCAGTCTTGCTTTACGGCTTCCTTTCCAATCCGAAACCCATTTCGCGAAATTTCCCATTTTTCTCTAAACCTCTGTGAGGTACTGGCGGCACACACGGGGTCAGACACGCATAAAGAATATGCCGGGAGTGGCGACTTCTTAGGACAGTGGTCGGCAAACTGCGGCTCGGGAGCCACACGCGGCTCTTGGGCCCCTTGAGTGTGGCTCTTCCACAAAATACCGACTTCTGCGCATGGGCCACGAAGTTTCCATCGCACTGTACATGCGCGCCCACACGTGGCATTTTGTGGAAGGGCCACACTCAAGGGGCCAAAGAGCCGCATGTGGCTCGCGAACCGCAGTTTGCCGACCACTGTCTTAGGATAATGTTCAGGTTTTTAATGACGGATAGACATACAGGGACTGCTCTGATTGTGGGCGAGCGGAGTAATTTTTACGCACAAAGGCAACGGGTGTGGGCGAAACCCGTTCCGGTGCCCTGCGCGGGCAGACACACTGCGGAACATTCTGGTAAGAGTGTCTCTCTTTATCGCCGAAAGGGCTGTGCAGGCTCCTACAACGGTTCAACTCCATTACTCAGGCTCCATAATTAGTCGGCCAGAGGATCTCGTTAGACGCACATTAAGCGTGTGTTTAAGCCATATTGCAGACACTTGACTATAATAAACCGTCCAGTCAAATTAAAACTCAAATTTATGGTCGCTCTTCCTTTCCTGGAGAACAGAACGCTGGATTGAATTCTTTTTTTTTTTTTTTCCCTCCACAAAAGAACAGTCCTGGCCATGCTATGCATCTCATAACCGCTTTGTTAGGTAGAATTTACATAAAATGGAGTCAACTATTTTAAATGTATAACTCGATGAGTTTGAATAGATTCAGACGATTGTGCTGATAGCCCCACCCACCGCCCAGGCTTAAAACATCCCATCAGCCCGAGCAGTCCCCTCGCGCCCCCTGCACGCTGTGAGGCTTGTCGCTCTCGATCCATCACCCTTCCCGGACATGGCGGGTTCGGTTTGACCAGATGTTGTGAATCGCGTCTGCACGGCTGTCCGTGAGGAATGCTGGCCCACAGTGTCCCGTCTTTAAGATTTTAAACAAATATTTTTTTATTGGTTTCAGAGAGGAAGGGAGAGGGAGACAGATAGATAGAAACAACGATGATGAGAGAGACACATCGATTGGTTGCCTCCTACACCTGCCCCGGCCAGGGCCCAGGATGGAGCGTGCAACCCAGATACGTGCCCTTGACCAGATTCAAAACCAGGACCCTCCAGTCCGCAGGCAGACGTGCTATCCATTGAGCCAGCTGGCCAGGCCTAGGTTTGTGATTACAGAATAAATGCGCAGCTCTGAGGTTTCGAACGTTGAGTTCACCTTGAAGAGCAAGACCGGACTCTTCAAGGTCAAGGTGCTGGCTGCTGTTTCTAAGACACTTCCCGATCCACACAGGCCTCCCTAAGCCAATGACCTCCCCCCAGAACTCCGCCCACTGCTTTCCCGTCTCAGAGGAGGGCGTCCACCCAGCTGCTGGAGTTCCCAGCCCAGGAGGCTCCCAGCCGCCTCCCCACACCCCTCCCCATCACCCATCACCGTGTCCTGTCCGCCCCCCTCTGAGCCCCCAGCCCAGCCCCTCTCTCCACAGCATCCCATCCGTCCCGATCCCCGAGCCCCTCGGCCAAGCCGCCGTCCCTCCTGCCCGGGTTTTGGCGGGAGAAAGAGCTCCATGTGGCCCACCCGGCTGGACCCCCTGAGGAGCCTGTTCGCCCTGCAGTCGGAAGGGCCCTCCCTACCGCCCGGGCCAGAGCCTGGGGTGCGAGGCCCGTCGCCCCCTCCTGCTCTCTGTGCACAGACGCGGCTGCTGAACACATCGCTCTGCAGACCAGACCCGCGCAGCTGGGAGGAGCCCGGCCTTTGGCTCGTCTCCGTGTTAACATCTGGGCAGATGTGACCCCGGCCCCTGTAAAGGTGCGTTGAATGCAGAGTCAATTAGAGCCTTTAATGGGATTCTCTCGAGCATGAACGAGGGGGAGAATGTCAATACCGCACCGCAGACGACTCTTGATTAATTTTTTTACGGGTCAGCTCACCGCCGACGGGAGACATCTCAGATAATGACTTGGACCGGGACCCACCCCTCAGGTTCTGAACGAAGCTCCGGAATGTTCCCGCGGTGGTTGATTTTGTTTGGCTGAGTCAACAGAGCGGGGGCCTGGCTTAGGCTTCCATCTGGACCCTGAGCAGCCCCCGGGGATGAAGGGCCGGGGCTCCCACGTCACAGCCACTTTTGCACAAGGACGGGGACCGCCGTTGGCAGGGCGGGGCCTGGGGCAGTCACGGCCACGGCCACGGACGAAGGGCAAGCATTTCACGCGTCTGCGCGCAGGGAGTGGCTGTGGGAACTGCGAAGGGACAGGAAGTGAACTGGACCCGGGGAGGCAGAAGCGAGGAAGATGGTTATTAGACTGTGTGGCTCAGGGGTCAGGCGTCGGCCTAGGAACCAGGAGGTCAGGGTTCGATTCCCGGGCAAGGCACAGGCCCGGGTTGCAGGCTCCACCCAGTGTGAGGTGTGCAGGAGGCGGCCGATCCATGATTACCTCCCCTCATTGATGTTTCTCTCTCTCCCTCCCCCTTCCTCTCTGACATCAATAAAAATATATTTAAGAGAGGGGGGCGGGCTGACGGCCAATGTCCCCCATGAAACTGCGCAGGATGCGGCGAGGGTTTCACGGCCGAGACCTGCTTCCCGTGGCCGCGGGGAGGGTGCTGTCTCTCGGCTGGTGGTTACACGCACTCGCTCCTTCGCTGGAGCCCGCGGCTCTCTCGCGGCCCAGAATAAAGTATTTACTCCCTAAGCTATTCTTTCTGCCCGTTAAGCTGCTATCAAAGGAATGAAAGCCCCACAGGCGCCGACATGGCTTTTCCTAGTAACGTCTCTTTTTTCTTCACCGAAAGGGCCTTTTAGAAGCCTCTGAGCAGCTCCTTTTCCTCCCGCTCAGACTGTCCATCGGCCAATCGCGGACGCAGCCCGTCTGGGAGTCGATGAGCAGATTTCCCTGGGAAGAGCCCGGGTTCTGCCCACTGGTGTTTTGCTAACTCTCTGTGGGGGGTTAGTGTAGGGGTTCCTCTGTGTGTCTGGCCTCAGAGCATGGGGGAGGGGCATATTTTAAAGGATGACATTAGCCCTGGACGGTGTGGCTCAGTGGATAGAACATCGGCCTGCAGACTGAAGGGTCCCGGGTTCGATTCCCGGTCGGAGCACAGGCCCGGGTTGCGGGCTCCATCCCCAGTGGGGGGTGTGCAGGAGGCAGCCGATCCGTGATCCTCTCTCCTCATTGATATTTCTATCTCTCTCTCCTGCTCACTTCCTCTCTGAAATCAATAAAGATATATTTTAAAAAATAAATAAAGGACGACATTTACAAGGAGCGTCTGGGCCAGCGCCCGGTCTCCTCCCGGCATCGGCATTCCCCCCGCGTGCGATGCCGTCAGCCTCAGACGCTGCGGAACCAGCTCGCGCCCGGGGTTTGGCGACTGAAAGACGTTCCCTGCGTCTGGGGGACCGCAGCCTCTCACTCTCGCGGGGTTTCCTCTTCAGACCTTGCTCTGTGGTTTCCCGTCCTTCTCCCCAGAGAGAAGAAACAGCCTGGCTGGCGGGGCTCAGGGGCTGAGCATCGACCTAGGAACCAGGAGGCCAGGGTTCGATTCCCGGTCAGGGCATAGGCCCGGGTTGCGGGCTCCATCCCCAGTGGGGGGCGTGCAGGAGGCAGCCGATCCGTGATTCTCTCTCATCATTGACGTTTCTCTCTCTCCCTCCCCTCCCTTCCTCTCAGAAATTAAGGGAAAAAAAGACAGGAAACAAAACTGGAGTGCGAGTCACCCTGGGCAATCGCAGGGCTGTGGGACGGAGGACAGACACCCGTCGCCTGAATAGCTGACGTCACACTGGATCCTGGGAGAGTCCCTGGATGCTGAGCCACACCACTGAGCCACACCAGCCAGGCTGCAGGTGCCATCCACCTAATAGCTACGATGACTCCCTATCTTGGTGTCGCCTGTTAGAGTTCCTGTGCGTCTGTGTGCGGAGACGGGCAAAGTCTTTTCACGTCGAGTCAGAAGAGCTGATCCCCGAGCATCTATCCTGAGACCCTGAAGCCGTAGGGGGGCCCGCGTCTGGGGACACGTGTGCGAAGGACACGGCGTCTGATCACCTCTCGCTCGGCTGCGGCCCAGGCGGCCCGCTGCCCCTCCGGGGCGGCGACATGACCTCATCGGCCCTGTGATCTCACCCAGTAAACTTGCTGTGGGTACGGAGTGTCCCAGCCCCGGGGAGTCTGTGCTGTGGGTGGAGGGAGAGAGCAGGGAGGGTCGGGGTGAGACCCGGTCCCGTCTCCCTGTGAACGGCAGACATCGCTGGGGGCCCCCAAAAGGGCTCCATCTAACAGGGGGTGACATGAGGGCGAACCCCTCAGGGAAGCGGCAAGGCCTGCGGAGCTCAGTCCCCAGGAACCTGACCCACTGTCTTCTCTGAGCCACACTGTCTCCCACCCCAACTCGGCCTCGGGCGGCAAACTGTTCACAGACCGGCCGTTCTCCTCCCTCGCTTCTCCCCCTTCTCTTCCCGCTGCGGCGTCCTTAGGTAAGACGGCGACAGTGTGCCCACAGCCCGACCCGCCCGCGGAGAACTGGGTGCCCGAGACACACCTACTCAATCGGGGGGGGGGGGTGTTGCATGTGGAAAAGATGCTCCTTTTTATTTACTTTTTAGTTACTGATTCCAGAGAGGAAGGGAGAGGGAGAGAGAAAAACATCAATGACGAGAGAGAGTCATGGACCGGCTGCCTCCTGCACGCCCCCCACTGGGGATGGAGCCCACAGCCCAAGCCTGTGCCCTTGACCGGAATCAAACCTGAGACCCTACAGTCCACAGACCAACGCTCTAACCACTGAGCACACAAGCCAGGGCGTATTGTGTTTCTTCTCACGATCATATAAAGAAGCAATAAGCCCGCCCCCGGTCTCCGTGGCAAGACTCGGAAACCCCGTCACAGGGTCGGCGTTGAAGGACGGCCTGGTGTTCCTCACGACCTCCTCTCCCTTCCGCCCGCCGGCCCCTGGAGGCCGGCCCGGCAGGCCCCTGGCGTGGGGAGTGAAGCGTGTCCGTGGAGCGGATTTATGTTCTTGGCGTGAACGTGCAGGCCGGGCCCATAAAATGACGCCAGGCCTGCCTTTCCCGGAGAAGGATGTCCGGCTGGCCCGGGAGGCCCGGCAGCGCGCGGGGAAATCAGCCTCCAGACAACGCTAATTACCCTCTCCCCATTAGCGGGAGGGTAATTGAGCCACTCAGCTGCTCAGTAAAGAAACCCCCGCCGGCTCCATAAAGGGAAACGACAGTGTTTAATGTTGTAATTAAGACGCAACAATGTAGCCGGTAGACGGAGGGGAGGAAGCGAAGTGCGCGCCGTGAATTAAGAGACGCGAACGCCCCGGTAACACCCTCGTCAGCCCTTGATTGACAAGGAGGTGTTTCGTGGGGCAGGTGTGAGGGCAGGGATGTCAACAGCCCCGATGCGAGCCCTGGCCGGTGTGGCTCAGTGGGGAGAGCGTCAGCCTGCGGACTGAAGGGTCCCGGGTTCGATTCCGGTCAAGGGCATGTACTTGGGTTTCAGGCTCCTCCCTGGCCCCCGGGGCCCTGGTCTGGGCACATTCAGGAGGCAACCAATTGATGTGTTTCTCTCTGTCTTTCCCTCTCTCTTCCACTCTCCCTAAAAATCAATGGAAAAATATCCTCGGGTGAGGATTAACCAAACAAACAAACACCCCGATGTGTGAAGTGCTGAGTAGCACTCATCACGCACACCCTCCCTGGGAACGCACGGAGCTGGCTTACTGCTGCAGACACAGCTACACCCCTATACTCCTGCTTACAGGGCAGCCAGATACAGTATTTGTCTTTTTCCAAAACAAGCAAACAAGCCAAAAGAAAACAAAATGCTTCACTTTCACAACACGCCCCTCGGTAAGACGGTGGGGCGATACCGACTCTCACTCCCAGGCGACCCTGGAGAGCTACGGGGTCAGCCCCCCACCCAGCGGGGAGCAGGGGCTCTCCCCCGGAAATGACCCCATCTGGGCTGCTGCTCGCGGTGGAAAATAAATATACTTGTGTCCACGTTGGAGATGCACAGCAGAGAGAGAGAGAGAGAGAGAGAGAGAGAGAGAACCATTAGAGCTGCTAACGAACACTTGTTACAATTCCCCGCGGTGCCTTCCGCAGACAAGGTCCTCTGTAAATGCCACCGAGAACCTCAGAGCTCAGCCAGGCGGCCCCGGGCCAGCTGTCGGCCGGCCTGGTCCACAGACGAGCTTCTGTCCGGCCCTTGCTGCCCCTCGACAATGTCGTCTCAGGGTCGCCGGTGGGAGAGCTGCCCCGCGTGGTCCTTCCGGCATAAACACGGGCCTGGGGCTGGCAGGGCGCTGGGCTGAGTCTGCCTCAGGTCTGTCTCCTGACATCCTGGCCACGTCAGGAGCGTTTGCCAGCATCCCCTCCTGTGAGGGGAGAGATGGCGGAGAAAGAAGTCACTTCTTCGGGTCGCCCCGTCGAGGAAAGGCCCTCAGCTGAAAAGAGGTCGGAAAACCTACGTTATGTCAGCACAGCCGGCAGGGCCCAGGGGTTGAGCATCGGCCTAGGAACCAGGAGGTCACGGTTCGATTCCCCATCAGGGCACAGGCCCGGGTTTCGGGCTCCATCCCCAGCAGGGAGCGTGCAGGAGGCAGTGGATCCATGATGCTCTCTCATCACTGATGTGTCTCTCCCTCTCGCTTCCGCTCTGATATAAATTATTAAAAAGGAGAAAAACCAGCGTCCGCATGACAACCCTTCTGTGCTTTACCCGATGTCATGTTTCTAATCTGTTCAGAGTTCACCTCTTTCCAAAGAAGGGATCGGAATATAATTAATCCAGAACTGCACTCCATGGGGAATCACCGAGGCGGGCAGCAGTGGCTGGGAAAAGGGGGGTCCCATGGCCGCCCCGAGTGCCTGGGGAAGTAGGTGAGGAGCTCAGGCCCGTGCTCAGCAGGAAGGGGCGGGGTTTCTGGGGCTGAGCCCTGAGCGTGGGAACCGGCCCATTAACATACAGTCAATAGTTCAGTGCGAGGGCGGCCGGGTGTCTGCTGGGAAAGCGTGGCGCAGAGGAAATTAGGAAAAAGGTGAGAAATGCGAGGGCAGGGAGCACCCCCCCGCCCCCGTCAGGCCCCTGCCGGCTCCAAGCAGGAGCGAGGCTGCGGCAACCTGCGCTTTCTCATGAAAACATCACCTTTAAAGCAGTTTTTCTACGCAGGGCCCTTCCTCCAGGAGTCAGGCTCCGGTCAGGGAGGGGGCGGCTTCCCGTCCAGGAGAACCGGAGACGCGAGAGAATGGGCTCCGTCTGCCCCCGACCACGGGCCGCGGTTACGGGGGGAGGGCGGCTCCTGTCCGGCCTGGCTCTCACGTTTATAATCGGTTGGGGCGAACGGAGCAGCAGCCTTGATGCCGGGCTGCCTCCTGCGCGCCCCCCGCGGGGGATGGAGCTCCCAACCCGGGCCTGTGCCCTGACCTCCTGGTTCATGGGTTGGTGCTCACCCGCTGAGCCCCGCGGCCCGGCCTGGATTACTCTTTCCTTTTCCACCAGCTGCCTCCCCGCGGGGCTGCGAGCTCTGTTGCGCCCTTTGCAGGGAGGACAGAGAGGCACAGGGTCTTGCTTTGCTGCCCACGAAACGGTCACCCCTGAGGGTCCGCGCACTGAGAGCGCCGGGCAGTAGCCACGCGGCCAGCAGCAGCGGGGGCGCTCCGGCCTGCCGTGCGCACGTGTGAAAGCCTCCAGGCTGGGCCGTGGCCGCCAGACCAGGAACGGCTCTGCGAGGCCAGCTCGCGGGGGAGCAAGGGCGGCTCGGGGGCTGACCGCCCAGGAAGGCAGTGGCTGCTGCACAATAAATAATTCATTTCCTGACGCCTCTTCCCTTCGTCTCCATCACGTCTTTATGAGCGGCCCTCTTGCATTTGCATTTTCTGAAGAGCTGTTTGCATTCTGCGCTGGTCAACAGCTAGACTCCGTTTCTTTTCTTTAAAAAAATAATTTTTAAAATTGATTTCAGACAGGAAGGGGGAGAGAGAAGCATCAATGATGAGAGAGAAGCATGGATCAGCTGCCTTCTGCATGCCCCACACTGGGGATCCAGCCCACAACCTGAGCCTGTGCCCTTGACCTGAATGGAACCTGGGACCCTTCAGTCCACAGGCAGACGTGGGCAGATGCTCTATGCACTGAGCTAACCGGCCAGGGCCTAAACTCTGTTTCCACAGTAGAGGGGACTGGCTGGGCGCTTGGCCCCTGGGCCCTCCGTCTAGAGCCCGACGCCCGCCCGCCTCTCAGCTGGGTCACTGAGGGGGGGGGGCGGTCCTCAGCTCCGCACGCCCCCATCCACCTGTGCAGCGGGGTCAGCGTGGTCCCCGCTCCCCTGGGTCCCTGTGGGGATGAAAGGCCTCATACAGGAGGGCGGTGTGGAGAGCCACGCCTGCCACCTGACCCCCAGCAGGCACTCGGGGCCCGGTGCCTGCCGTTTGGGGAACACAAAGCCACACTGAGTCTCGGAGCAGGGAATTTTCTCAAGGGCTGTTCCGGCACTTGGTTCCGAAGCTGCAGCCAGGAGAGCCCTGCGAGCTGTGGGGGGACCGCGGCCCCGGGAGGCCGGGGAAGCAGCGAGGCCCCTGGCGTCTTAGTCAGCGGCTGACACAGGGAGGGAACGCCCTGGAGCGTCAGCCGCAAAGGAGCCAGGAGGCTGCTGTCCCACCAAAAAGAAAAAGAGGGAGAAGTCTCCCCGAGGAAGCCAGGAAAGATGGCCGCCCCCCCTCATGCGGGGGCCCTTTCTCACGGTCTGATCCCCGCGGGTGACTGTCGTGTTACCTGAGCGAACTCCACAGCTGACGGGACACGTGTGACCCAGTGTGACCCGCCTTTCAGACACACGTGACGCCGGGGCGCCTGGCCCGTGGCCCTGTGCCCCCCCCCCCGTGGGGGTGCCCCTGGGCCCCATGCAGAGAGGCCCAGTGGGTGGTGGGTGGCGGCACAGTGTGGCAGCAGGGGACCCAGCGGGGGGGCCGGAGTCTGAGTCCTGCGGGCGCTGAGGGCGAAGGCAGGGGCGGCCGGTGAAAGGGCCGTTCATCTCCCAGAAGCACAGGGGCGCGTTGGGCTCAGGGACGCTTATTGAACATGCGTTTGTTCCATCAGAAGCCTTTCAGGAGCAAATGACATGCTTATAAAACGGTGGGTGCGCTTGGAGCGCTGGGCTCGCAGGAATGGAATATTCCACCGAGTCAGAGATCGGGGCCTGATCGGCGAGATTTAAGATGCACGTGAGACGAGGAGGAGAGAGGCCGCCTCCTGCCAGGTTCCTGTCAGCCTGAGAGCCGCGCGAGCAAAGAACTGGGTGTGCAACTAACTGAGTCAGCGATGGGGGCCTGGCCGAGCTCCCCGCGTTGCCTGGGTGATGGAGACGCTCCCTCCAGCCAATGGGAAGAGGCTTCACACGGGGCATGCGCAGTCGGCGGGGTGATGCACAGCGCATGCGCAGTCGGCAGGGTGCTGCACTGGCGCCAGGCTACCTGCACGCTGGGAGGGCGCCGAGGTCGGGAGGGGGTAGGGGGGGTCCAGACAGTAAGGTGAGCCCAGGAA
>NW_005875859.1:9478-11587 GCF_000147115.1 Myotis lucifugus | reverse complement strand
GGGGAGGGAGGCAGGGAGAGAAACCGCACACCCCCAGCTCCCCACCAGGACAGGATGGGAGACAGACTTTGGGCCATGGGCCTCCTCTGAGTCCGGTCCCAGATCTGTGAAAGGGGGTACAGTGGGAGCTGCGGGGTGGAGCCCAGGCCAGGTCAGGCTAGACCCCAGTCAGCCCCTGGATCTTCCCAGGGCCTGGCACGCGCCCCCCCCCCCCCACCCCACAGCTTCCTCTATCTGATTCTTCTTTCCCACCTTGGCCAGTTCTCTCCCCTGCCTGCCCTTCCTTGTGGAAATCTACACGTCTCTCTTTGTGTCTCTTTGTGTCTGTCTGTTCATGACTTGTTATCTCCACTCCCTTCTTCCTCCTTTTCCTTTCTCTCCCGGTGTTGGTCCCTCTGTGTGTGCGTTTTTCTCAGCCCCTGTCTCTCTTCCACCCGTCTCCCTCTCCGCTCTGTCCCTGCACCCCTCCCTTCGCAGAGTCATCAGGTTTGCAAGCAGGAGTTCCCCCGAGGAGGGAGGCCTGGAGCTCCTGGTGCACACCGTGCCAAGGGCCCCTGAGCTTCTCTTGGCCCCAGGGTTGAGGGGCTGGGTGGGTTAGCTCCCTGTGAGCTGGGTATAAGAAGGGGCCAGTGGGATGGGGGTTGAGCATGCATCCAAGAGAGGGGCCTTTGCACGAGCCACAGGTGGAAAAGTGAGGAAGATAGGAAATGGTGACTAATTCAGGGTGTGGGGGAAAGAGACAGACAGAGACAGAAAATACAGGGGGATGCCCTAACCGGTTTGGCTCAGTGGATAGAGCGTCGGCCTGCAGATGCAAGGGTCCCGGGTTTGATTCCGATCAAGGGCATGTACCTTGGTTGCAGGCACATACCTAGTAGGGAGTGTGCAGGAGGCAGCTGATCGATGTTTCTCTCTCATCGATGTTTCTAACTCTCTATCCCTCTCCCTTCCTCTCAGTAAAAAATCAATAAAATATATATTTTTTAAAAAGAAAATACAGGGGGGATACAGAAGGACACACACACACACACACACACACACACGCCAGATCTAGAAAACCAAAGAGAGAATAAGTCAGAGTGAGACGGAGATGGAAGTCCAGAGAGGCGGGTCACCTCCCTAGGGTCACACAGCAGGTAAACTGAACCTGACTCCCCCTGAGTCCACATTGAACTGGTGCTCACCTCTCCCAATGCCCAGCCAAGGGCTCCAGGGTCACTCTACCTCTCAAACCCAAACCCAAGTGGGGGTGGGGGTATGATGCCCAGCCATTTACAGTTGAAGTCCGGGTCTTTGGAGGCAGAGGAAGGCATTCGCTTCTTCTCTTGCTCTGCAGCTCTGAGGAGCTCACTCGGTGCTTCTGTGAGTCCGTCCCACCCCCACCCCCCCACCCCGCGACAGGAACGAACAGCATTTATTGACAAGTGTTTCGAACCACTCCGCTTTATTTTTTCCCACCGGCTCCATTCAGCTGCTTTTGCATGATAGACATTCAAGTGATTGGGATAGAGACATGGACAAGATGGGAGGCTGTGGCATTTGCCCAGAAAAAGGCCAAAGTTGACTTTCAAAAAAGAAGAAAGAGCCCTAGCTGGTTTGGCTCAGTGGGTAGAATGTCGGCCTGCGGACTGAAGTGTCCCGGGTTCGATTCCAGTCAGGGGCACATGCCCAGGTGGCGGGCTTGATCCCCAGTTGGGGGTGTGCAGGAGGCAGCCAATCAATGATTCTCTCTCATCACTGATGTTTCTATCTCTCTCTCTCCCTCTCCCTTCCTCTATGAAATCAATAAAAGAAAATTTTTGTAAAAAAAAAGGAAAGAGTAGAACCACAGAATTAGCCTCCAACTTGCTTGCCCAAACTCTTCAAAACATACTGGAAAACACAAAGTTTCTGTGGAGGGTGTCGATGCCGCTATTTGTGTAGGAAATAAAGTAATTAATGTTCATGATTGCTGACGCCAGACTGTCTCCAGTGCCTGCTGATGTTGATTGCACCTGGGAGGGAGAGTGGGGGCTGGGGTAGATAGAAACTTCTTCTTATTGTGTAATTTTTGATGAGTCTGATTTTGTGACGTGTGTATATTGCCTGCCCCAACAAAACATTCACTTG
>NW_005875859.1:0-8967 GCF_000147115.1 Myotis lucifugus | reverse complement strand
CTTTCCTGCCACTGCCCAGCTCCTTCTTTAGAATCTTGTTCAATGGAAGATAAAGCCAAAGCTGGAGGGGAGAAGCTTCAGGGGAGTTTAATAGGGAGGGAGGAGGGGCAGGGATTGCTCCCCGGGTTTAGATTCCTTCCACCCCAGGGTCTGCCTCTGCTCATCTATCTGATGGCTTCTCTCTCTCCCTCTCATCCCTGCCTCCCTCCTCTCCTTATTTTTCCTCCTCTCCTCGTCTCTTTGTCTCTGTCTCTAATTTCACCTTTGTCTTTATCTTGTTTTTTGTTTTTTCCTGTTTGGTCTCTGCATCTGTCTCTTTTGCTTTCTATCCTTGCCTCTGTCTTCTCTCTGTTTCTTTCTGTGTCTCTCTCCTCTCTGTCTCTCTCATTATGTCTCTGTTTTGGTGTCTCTCTCTGTGCCTCTGTCTCTCTCCTCCCTGCCTCTCTCCCCATCTCCCTTCCCTATCTGTCTCTCTCCACAGTCAAAAAAGCCAAGTTTGATGGTGCCCAAGGTAAGTGGCCTCTATACCTGTCCTGTCCTGTGTTGTCTGTCTATTTGTCTATCCATCTCTTGGAGAGACGGGAAGGGGGTCTGAGCCATTGGTAGGGGACTTGAGCTGTGTCCGCTAAACATCATGGAAAGTGTCAGACATGGCCTGCGGTCCCAGCAATCTCCTCAGCCATCCCCTGAAAACCCCAGGGTGGGTGGGGCTCACCCTGAGCCAATGATCCTTCCCAGGATTCCCAAGGGATAATGTGGGACTCTTAGATCAGGCTCCAGGTGGGGAAAGTGAGACTCAGAGAGATGGAGGTGTTTCTTATAGTCACTTTTGTTCCCATCTGGGGCCTTAGTTTTTCCAGCTAAAAACCAAGACTGGTGGACGCAGTTATTTTTAAGCAGCAGGACTAGGCATTCCCGAATTCCATGCTCCCTGCACCAGCGTCCCTCCCTTGTGCTCTGAGGGACTGGGCATAGGGGGAACATTGGGGACTGGCCTGCAGGTGGGAGGAATGCACAGAAGCTGAGTGGTATGTGGAACCTGGGGTGGCCCCAAGCACACACAGCCCCTGGGGGATCACAGCAGGTTGTCTAGAGCTTAGGAAGGGGCACCAGGAGTGTCTGAGCCCCTACACTAACTCCTGCTCTCACCGCCACAGAGAAATTCAACACATATGTGACCCTGAAGGTGCAGAATGTCAAGAGCACGACCATCGCGGTGCGGGGGAGCCAGCCCAGCTGGGAACAGGATTTCATGTTGTGAGTGGTTGGTCCTGCACAGCCTCAGCCCCTGGCAGCTTGCTGGTCCCACTGATACGTCCCTTGGTGTCATCTGGGACTCCCCTTCCTCCTCCCTCTGCCCCATGTCCGCCCATCAGCTTTGTCTCCAAAGCACTTCCCAAATCCAGCCACTTCCCTTTATCTCTGGTGCCGCCAGCCTCCGCTCTGGCCTCCTGCTGCAGTCTGCCTCCTGCAATCTGTTCTCCAGGCAGCCACAAGGATATTTTTAAAACTGCAAATCACATCCTGTCACTCTCCAAACGTGCCCGTGGCTCATCAACCTCAGAACAAAACCCACGCTCCTCCCCTCCGCCCCCAAGGAGGCCTGGGCCCTGTGGCCTCCCACCGGCATCTCTCTCCATCTTTCCTGGCTCACCTGTCCCAGCCACAGCCACCTCTGCGAGGTTCCTCCAACACGGCAGCTTGTTCCTGCCCCAGGATCTTTGCACTTGCTCTTCTCTCCTCCTCCCTGCCCCTCCCTGCTGGCTCCTTCTTACACTTCCTGTCTCAACTGTGTTAACTCCTTAGGGAAGCCCTCCCCGACCATTACCCCAAGCTGCAATTGAAGAGTAATTTCAAGCCTGCTACCAATTGTTATTTTAGTCATTTGTGTGAATTTTGGACATATTTATGGCCCCTGACCCTAAACTGTGAACTCCAGGAGGGTGGGGCCTAGTCTGTCTCTGTCGCTGCTTTGACTCCCATGCCAAGCACGGGGCCTGGCACTCAATAAATATCTGCCTAATCACTGCATGAATTCATGACCTGGACCCTCCTCTTGACCTAGAGCCATCCAGGGCCTGCCTACTCTGATGATGGGAACATGTGCCACGCTCTCTGCTAAGGCTTTGATGAAATAAATTTGCCCACAACACTGGAGAGAGGATGCTTCTGTAATCCTCATTTTGTAGCTGATGAAACAGAGGACCAGAGAGGCTAAGCCACTCACTCAGGGTCACACAGCCTGTAGGTGGCAGAGCTGGGGTTTGGACCCAGGCAGCTCTCAACCCCCAGCTGGGGCCTGTCAGTGGTGGAGGCCACAGGAGAACCCAGTTAAGATCCTGGAGCAGAGGAGCATCTGGGGAAGGGAGGGAGGAACTGGCCCTACAGTTCTTGGGCCAGTAAATGGGGAAGGACAGGGTGACCCTCAACTCTCGGAAAGCCAATTGCTGAATGACCGGGTCACAGTCAACAGATATATTCAGGGAGAACATTCCTTGAGATAAATCTTTGGCAAGTTGGTAAATTCAGTGAATTGGACATTCACCAAGGTTTCCCCCCAAATCTGCCTATGTCTAGAGTGGGGCCTGCAGGGAAAGTGCTCACGGATAGGGTCATTGATACGCTCTGGGATGTCCCCGTGCCATTGGAAAGGGGTGACACTGGGAAGGATGGAGCTTCCCAAATGCCCTTATCCTGGGATACAAAGGGTATTTGGGGATCTTCCTCGCTTAGCTAGCATTCTTAGGGTCTGAGGGCTTGAGCTAGGACCAGGCATGTTGGGGTGCAGAAGGTATGTGATATCTGTCCCAACCCTTCCATCCCCACTTGGAACCCTGGTTCTGCTGTGAGCCCCTGAGCATGTAACTTAGCCCTCTGACCTCAGAGTCCCGTCTGTGAAACTAGAATCACTGTCTACCTTCCTGGCGAAGACTCCCCCAGGCCTGGGTTGAGTGAGCTGACCTTTCTGAGTCTCCCTACCCTCGCTCCTGACCCTTCCTGCCCGCTTCTCTCTCTCTACAGTGAGATTAACCGCCTCGATTTAGGGCTAACCGTGGAGGTGTGGAACAAGGGCCTCATCTGGGACACGATGGTGGGCACCGTGTGGATCCCCCTGCAGACCATCCGCCAGTCCAATGAAGTGAGTTTGGGGCTGAGGGTGGGGAGGAGTGCCTGGGAGGAGCCAGAGGCCAGTGGCCTAAACTCGATGGACATTTACCTCCTGCCCCTGATAATGTTCATGTAGACAGCGGGGCTGCAGTGGCAGCTCCAACGTCACCAGGGTCTAAACTCTTTCCGTCTTATTTGCTCTTTCCTTCCATACGCTTTCACCTCCGGGCCCAGGACAGCTGCGGGAGATCACCAATGCATTTGCGTTACCATCAGGGGAAGGAAAGGTGCAAGAGGGAGTTTGCCCTCCAAATTAAGGGCCAAACCTGGAGGTTGCTCGTGGCACTTCACTCGCTTCCCATTGGCCAGGAATTAGTCATGTGCCCCCACCTAGCTGCAAGGGAAGTCTGGGAAATGTAGTCTTAAGCTGCATAGCCCTGGGCCCACCTAAAAATGTGTTCTTGTGGAGGAGCGGGGAAAGGATATTGTGGGTCATTAGCACTTTGTGCAGGAGGAAGGCTACTCCTGACGGTGCTAGACAGTAACCTTGGTCTCCCGGCCTTAAGTTTTCTCCCCTCCCCCTCCCTCTCCCCCTCATACTGAGCCCAGCAGCACCTCATACCCCAGGATTCTTCCTTATCCTCCCTTCCCATCTCCCTTGGAAGCCTTCTTGATGGCACCAGCACACATTGCCAGCTTCATCTCCCTCCACACCCCAACTTCCACCCCTTACAGAGTCCCAAAGAAGGCCTCTGCACCTTCCCATATGCTGTTACCGGGATTCCAACGTCTCTTCCATTACCCCCTAAGCCAGCGGTTCTCAACCTGTGGGTCGCGACCCCTTTGGCAGTCGAACGACCCTTTCACAGGGGTCGCCTAAATACATCCTGCATATCAGATATTTACATTGCGATTCATAACAGTAGCAACATTACAGTTATGAAGTAGCAGCAAAAATAATTTTATGGTTGGGGGTCACCACAACATGAGGAACTGTATGAAAGGGTCGTGGCATTAGGAAGGTTGAGAACCACTGCCCTAAGCTTAGCTCCCATGCCCTGTCCTCCAGCAATCCCTTCCTACCCCACCCCCGCCCCCGCCACCCATCCCTCAGTCCACCTCCCTCCCTCTGATCTTATCCTGGCCTCACAGGGCAGGAGGTGTCTATATCAAATCCTGTCTCCTGTGACTGTGGACTTCTTGGGGACCCTGAAATTGCCCAGCATGGGTAGGCATAGAGGAGGCACCAGCAAGGGTTTATTTTTTAATGAATGAATGGAGAGGGAGGAAATGGGTACAACAGTCCAGGCAAGTGAGTCCAGAAGGAAGCCTGAGGATGACCCAAAATTTCCTTATGGGGCTGCAGAAAGCAAATGTCACACAACATCATGCTCATTTGAGATGAAGAAACTGAGGCTCTGCCCCGACCGGTTTGGCTCAGTGGATAGAGCGTCGGCCTGCGGACTGAGGGGTCCCGGGTTCGATTCCGGTCAAGGGCAAGTACCTTGGTTGCGGGCACATCCCCAGTAGGGGGTGTGCAGGAGGCAGCTGAATCGATGTTTCTCTCTCATCGATGTTTCTAACTCTCTATCCCTCTCCCTTCCTCTCTGTAAAAAATCAATAAAATATATATATAAAAAAAAGAAACTGAGGCTCAGAGTAGACCCCACCTGCTGAAGGATTTAGGCTCCCTGAACCCAGGGGGACTGGCTCATTCACTGGGGGAGCGGTTTCCGTGCTGGACTGTGGGAGCATCAGGGCTTCTAGATGAAGCCAGGGCTGCGTAACTCCCGTGAGGGGTGAGGCGTGGTTGTGTAGCTCCAGGACTGCCCCTGCTGACCCCGAAGGGCCCTCTCTCTGGGTCCTTGGCTCTGAGTTCCCTGGACCCACAATGTTGCCTTGCACTGAGTCTCAGTTTCCTCATCTGTAAAGGGGGGGGTGGCCCTTGCTCTTGGGGCAGGGGTGGGGTGGAGTGAGGGAGACATCTCATGTGAGCAGATACCTGACCCACCTCGCCTCACCCAGGATCCTTACCCCTGTCACCCCCTCCCCCCGTATCCAGGACGGCCCTGGAGAGTGGCTGACCCTGGACTCCCAGGTCATCATGGCAGACAGTGAGATCTGTGGCACCAAGGACCCCACCTTCCACCGCATCCTCCTTGACACACGCTTCGAGCTGCCCTTAGGTGAGTCTGGGGGGCGCAGGACCCTGGCCCGGTCCCAGGAGAATGGCCAGGCCCGGCTAAGTCCACACAGCCCTCCTCTGAGGACAAGGCTTCCTCTCCCCAGGGGAGAGGGTTTCCTGGGTTTCAGCCAGTCAGCTGAGGTGGGCACTGGCTGCGCACAGAGCATTTCCAGCTCCTTCAGGTCCCCAACGGGCAGTAGGTGCTCTGACCCATGGGACTCAGGTCTGAGCTGTCCGGCTGGTCCTTGAGGAGACATTCTGCCGTGGGGGTGAGCTGGGCTTAGAAGACAGGCAGAGGCTGAGAGGCACATCCACCTTTCCTGGCAGCAGCTGGGTTCTCCCACATCGTCCTTCCGAGAACTCATGGCCCCCCCTGTTGTAATGCTAGGGTGCATCTTCTCTCCCATCCCCATCCATCTCCATCTGGGGCCGTGCTGGGCAGGGGCACCACCCTGTGCCTCCACCCACCGGAGACCAGCCAGTAGGCCTGCAGGCTGCATCGGACGGATGCTGAGGGGCAGGCAGGGGCTTCCAGGCTCACAGCAGGTCTCCCCTTGCAGATATTCCCGAGGAGGAGGCTCGCTACTGGGCCAAGAAGCTGGAGCAGCTGAATGCCATGCGGGACCAGGACGAGGTGGGTATTGACATGGGGGGCTCTCTTCTTGCGTCTGTCTCTTTTGTCTCCTCACGTCCTCCATTGTCTGTCTCTGTTTCTCTCTCTGCTTGTCTTCCCCTGTATCTGTGTCTCTAACTCTTCATCACCCGAATAGATCAGTGACTCATGTGGTCCAATCTCCAAGGAGGATGTCAGCCAGGAACATAAGGATGATGCCAATGGACTCAAGTTCTTCATTTTTCGAACACCTTCAAGGGCATACAGGGGTTCCGGAGCAGTTCTCACACCCCCTCTCTGCCCACACCCCTCAATTCCTCAAGTCAGACTTTCCTAAACATTCTTCTCTTCCACCAGCCTCAGCCCCTGTACCTCTGACCTTCCATGCCACCCCTTCTTCTTGGCTCTGTATCCCCACAGTGCAAAGGCCCAATATGGCCCAGGAGACGGTCTTTAGAAGGTGAGGGCAGGGAAGAAACAGCAGGCAAGACTACAACACTCTTTAGTGAGAGGTGGAGAGCAAGGGCGCAGTGCTCACATGGGAGTAATTTTTGTCCAACCTCATTTCTCTCTCTCTCTCTCTCTCTCTCTCTCTCGTCTCGTCCTAATCTGTCTCTTTTTCTTTTTTCTATATCTGCGTCTCACTGTCTCTGTGCGTACCTGTCTCCCTCTGGGAACATTTGTATCCTTCTTCTCTAGAGGGAGAGGGTTTGGGAGACACGAGGGAGTCAGGATGGAACACAACAGAGCACCATCCTGGTCCCCTGGCTTCTGGCCCCCTCTGAGATGAGCCATCTTTCCTTCCCTCCCCTCAGTACTCATTCCAGGATGAACAAGACAAGCCTCTCCCTGTGCCCAGCAACCAGTGTTGTAAGTACCTGTCGATTCCTTTCTTGGCATCCCTTCCCCACCACATGACTGTGTGTGTAGCAGGTCAGCTCCCTTCCCTCCCAGATGTGGGTCCTACGAGTGGACGGTACCTGTTCACAGTGTGGTGGAAAGAAGACGAGATCTGGGACTTGGGTTTGCGTTCTGCCTTGACACTGCACAGGCAGGCCAGTGGCCCTCTCTGATCATTGGAGTCACTCGCTTTGAAATGGGGCACCTGACAGCCCTTCACTTTGAGGGGTCCCAGGACATCTAGGGGCTTAAAAAACTTTTTTGCAGACTCTTTAATCCCATTACTCAAATCCTAGGTGAGGACCTCTTTCATGGAGCCAACACAGGCCCCCAAGCAGCCCACAGTCAGAGGGCACAGACAGTCACTGCCAGTCCTGCCAACACACGTACAATAGGTGCACGTACAATGGACAAAGCTGTTTCATTCGCCCATTTTCTTAGATGGAGAAACTGAGGCCCATGAGAAGAAGCAACTTGCCCAAGGTCACACACCTGGCAGGAGGCAAAGCTAGGACTTGAACCTGGGTCTGAGGGATTCTTCCCACTGCACTGCACCTATTAATGCTGATAACGCTCACGCTCCTCTGCCTACTGCCCCTCGTCGAGGCTGGAGTTTTCAAGATTGTTCATGTTCCTTGGCCCTGTGGATGCTCAGATGTACCCAGACCAGGTGTCCACAGGCCAAGAAGAAGCCTCTCTCCTAAAAGTTCCCCCCAAGTCCTCTAGACTGGAGAGGAAGTGACAAATCAGTCTCAGGGCAGAACCCGAACCCATAACACTTTGTCCCCACCCCGGACCTCAACCTCTTCCTCCTGTTCCATCTGCTTCCTTATCCCCCTTCCCTCCTCTCTCACAGTCTCCTCAACACCCATTTTCCACTCCCCGCCCCCCATATGCCCAGGATGCTGATGATGGAGCCTCGAGGGGGGAGGTGCTAGGAGACTGCCTTTGGGGAACCCTGTTCTGCCCTGACTTGGGTGTGTTACCAAGAAGGAAGTTTACCAACAAGGTCGCTTGACTTCCCTGCCTGGGGGGAGTCATCACTTCCCAGAAGGAATTATAAGCGCCCTCCCCCCTGAATGGGATCATTGAAGATTGTGGAGGGGGAAGGCCAGTCCAGGAGGAGGCAGGAGCCGATGACAAAGAATCCCTGGGCAGATGGGCTAACGTGAAGGGTGGGTTCAGTTCAGAAATAGAGACCCACCTCCCAGCATTTACCTCTAGGCCTTCTGGGAATGTTTCAAAGGAGTCAGGATTCTGGTGCAAGGCATTTCCCCACAACAACAGGGAGTGATGGAGAGAGATGCGGTTCTCTTCCTAGCCCTGAAGCTCAGGCTGTGCGACTTCAGGCTGCTCATCCCACCTCTCTGAGCTCTATTTCTTCCCCTGTACAATGAGCAGAATGATGGGGCGGGGGCGGGGGGGGGCGCGAGAATCACCCAACAGGCGTGTTTCCAAATTTAGGATTTCCAGTTCAATATTGCTTTCCTTATGCATGAGATAGGGGAGGGAAGGAGGAGGGAGTGCTGACCTCAGACTTCAGAGTTGAAAAGCCCTTATCCTCAATGCCCCCTGGTTACCACCTGGCTGAGCCTCCTCAAAAGATGGCGATATCCAGCCTCCCTCCCAGGGTAGTGGGTGAAGGCGGGACGCATGTCAGTGGTTAAAGTGCTACTTGGGGACGATGCTCAGTTTGAGAGGTGATCTGGGTCCTGGGTGGGAGAAGGAGATGGGGAGAATGAGGAGGATGGGGGAGCCTCCCTCCTGTGTCCCCCTACCTGCTCCTTTTATTATCTCTGCCCCTTCTCTTTGTAGGCAACTGGAATTATTTTGGCTGGGGTGAGCAGCAGAGTAAGTACTCAGCTTGGCGTTCTGGGAAGCCTCAGGGAGGCGGGCGCCTTGGCAGCTCTGAGGCCCCCGCCCCACCACGCAGGGAAGCGAGGAGCCTGTGGCTGGCACGCTGGGGCCAGAGTACTGGCAAGACCCCTCCTGCCCCCTGACCGTTAACATCTGTCTTGGGGGGTCCTGCTCTGTCTGGTGGGAAGTGGGCACTGTCATGGGGGTGGGAGGGTTCAGCTGGGAGGGGTGGGCATTGAGCAGGAGCCCTGCCTGTCTCCAGCTGGGCCCTGTGCCCTCCGATCCCCCCCATTCCCCATGTGGA
>NW_005875858.1:0-11081 GCF_000147115.1 Myotis lucifugus | reverse complement strand
ATTTGTCGCCACTCTAAATCCAATGTTCATCTTGAAAGGAGATCCTCTTATTATATTTTGATAGCTTCATTTAGTGCTCAGGTTTAGAGTAACAAACAGCATGGTAATATTTATAATTTAAGCACTCTAAGTATCAGGCATTTCCAGTTTGTGGAAGCAAATCACTCAGCAGGAACCAGTGGACATCTGATGGGAAATCCTGATGCTCTGGGGGTATCCAGGGAGAGCCCTGGCCCTGAGAATTCCCTTAAGGAGCTTCTTAACTGCTGGGGACTATTTAGAGCAGCGGTTCTTAGCTTCCTATTGCCGCGACCCTTTAATACAGTTCCTCATGCTGTGGTGACCCCCAACCATAAAATTATTGTGGTTGCTACTTCGTAACTGTAATGTTGCTACTGTTATGAATCATAATGTAAATATATGATATGCAGGATGTATTTAGGTGACCCCTGTGAAAGGGTCGTTCGACTCCCAAAGGGGTCGTGACCCACAGTTTGAGAACCACTGCTTTAGAGGCACTGAAACCCTGCCTGACTGTGAACTTGGATTTGCATAGAGGAGGGTAGCACCATGGAACAGTTTCCACAATTGAATTCTGAGTTTTCTGATGGACTCGAGGTCTCCACCAGAGTCAGACTGGGGCTCTACATAATAACTCACAATTCCAGAAGAGTCTTGGCCAATCCAGGTGCAGCTGGGTAGCTGGGCCTGGATACAGGGGAGGGATTAGTAGTTCCATGGACAGGTTGAAGCTGTGTTTGACCATCCCCAATATAGGGTCTTCCCGTCTCCATGACCCGCCCTTTACATTCAAATGGCCCTGTTTCCTCAGTGTTCACAGAACCACATGCAGCCCTCCAGGTGAATCTGGAGCCCAGGGATCCGGAAGCTCCATGGGCTGCACAGAGTGAGCAGGAGAAAGTCAGCTGGTCAGCAGAGGAGAAGCACTGCCAGAGCGGTGATCCCACAGGAGGCCTGGGCATCTGCGCTGCAGGCCCGCCACATGCAGGAGCCGCTCACACTGTGTGGGTCCCTGGAGAGACTAATTAGGGAGGTGGTTCCTCAGACAAGTCTGGACTACTTGCTAAGCAACAAAGTAGGATAGGAACTAGATCGATCAGATTTATGGCATTTATGTAAATGTACTTATGTGCACATTTTCACTGACCATCAGGTAAACACCAGAAAACATTGTATTTCACATTCATTTAAATAGGGATTTGCTAAAGATAAGATGCTAGACACCATGTTTATTTTTTTGTTTCTTTTTAAAATCTTTATTGTTGAAAGTATTACATGTCTCCCTGCTTCCCCCATTGACTTCACCTAGCCAACCCTGCCCCCTACCCAGGCCTTCACCACCCTATTGTCTGTGTCCAGGGGTTATGCATAAATGCATACAAGTTCTTTGATTGATCTCTTCCTGCCCATCCACCCTCCCCATTTTCCCTCTGAGATTCAACAGTCTGTTCCATGCTTCCATCTCTCTGGATCTATTAACATCATGTTCAAATGGAGCTTTTAACTAAGGTATTGGAAAAAGGTTTGAGGAACACGGAATGTGGTATTTATTTCAGTGCAATTAAAAAATATTGTCTAAACTGTTGCTTCCTGTAAAAAAAATAGTTTTGCTTTGTTGTTGGTCCATTCTGCTGCAATTTAATGGACATAAACATCTTAATGAATTGAAATGGAATGAGATTTGATTATAAGGAAAGTCTGGATAGTCATTATGAGTAAAAATAATTTAAATGGAAAGTGCTAATATTCACTATAAATTTGCTAATTGTCATTCTGTGGCAAATACTATTACAATAATGACACTCATAGTCACATTATTTTGTGAATAAGCATTAGGAAAGTTGATTATAAAATCATATTTTACCATTAAATATTTTTCTTCAAAGCTATTAAAATCTTATACGCTAAGTGTGTCAGCGTTTGTAAGTGCTTTGAAGATGAGGAATGCTCTTCTAGGCCAAAATCCCATAAAACATAACACCCATGTTATCATTAATAGTAATGGCAATAAATGGGCTTTTGATGTATGATCCTTTAATCTCATAAAAGTGGCTTTTTATTTATTTTTATTTTTTTTTAAATTAAATATTTATTGTTCAGATTATTACATTGGTTCCTCTTTTTTCCCACCATAACTTTCCCCTACCCAGTTCCCACCCCACCCGCCGTCCTCACTCCCCACCCACTCTCCTCATCCATAGGGGCACAATTATTGTCCAATCTCTTTCGGCACCTCCCACACCCTTCCCCCACCCCAAGATTAGTCAGTCCATTCCCTTTCTATGCTCCTGATTCTATTACAATCACCAGTTCATACTGTTCATCAGATTATTTATTCACTTGATTTTTAGATTCACTTGTTGATAGATATGTATTTGTTGTTCATAATTTGTATCTTTACCTTTTTCTTCTTCTTCCTTTTCTTAAAGGATACCTTTCAGCATTTCATATAATACTGGTTTGGTGGTGATGAACTCCTTTAGCTTTTTCTTATCTGTGAAGCTCTTTATCTGACCTTCACTTCTGAATGATAGCTTTTTGCTGGATAAAAAGCTTTTTTCATTTAGCTTTTCTGGTTGGGTGTTTTTTGCTTCTTCGTATTTCAAATCTTTGACTTGATTCTTGCGATCCTCTGGTCTGCTGTTGGGAGTGTGTATATTCTTTTAGTCTTGGTTGTAGGTTCTTGGTATTCATCACTTTGAATATTTCTTGCCACTCCCTTCTGGCCTGCAAAGTTTCTGTTGAGAAATCAGCTGACATTTGTATGGGTACTCCTTTTTAGGTAACTGCTTTTCTTTCTCTTGCTGCTTGTAGGATTCTCTCTTTGTCTTTTGCTCTTGGCATTTTAATTATGATGTGTCTTGGTGTGGTCCTCTTTGGATTCCTTTTATTTGGGGTTCTCTGCGCTTCTTGGATCTGTAAGTCCATTTCTTTCACCAGGTGGGGGAAGTTTTCTGTCATTATTTCTTCAAATAGGTTTTCAATATCTTGCTCTCTCTCTTCTTCTGGCACCCCTACAATTCGGATGTTGGTACCTTGAAGCTGTCCCAGAGGCTCCTTACACTATCTTCGTATTTTTGGATTCTTTTTTCATTTAGCTTTTCCGGTTGGGTGTTTTTTGCTTCTTCGTATTTCAAATCTTTGACTTGATTCTTGCGATCTTCTGGTCTGCTGTTGGGAGTGTGTATAATATTCTTTATTTCAGTCGGTGTATGCTTAATTTCTAGTTGGTTGTTTATCACAACATCGAGGGTCTCACTAGATTTCTTGAAGATCTCAAAACATTTATCGGCAATCTCACCAGTCTTTTCGAGGGACTTACTAAATTTATCGGCAGCTTCTAGATAGTTCTTTAAAGACCTTAAAAGTGTGGTTTTGAACTCTATATCCTGCAGTTTGCTTTCCTCCATTTCTGTCATTTGTGTCCTGTTTCTTTGTCTCGGCATTTTTTATGCTTCACTGTGTCGATAGTGTTCCTTTCTGTGCTAAGTGTCCCAATTACCTGAGGTAGACACTCTTGGTGCACCCCCGTGTGGGCTTTGTGCACAGTCATGTTGTAATTAAGCCTTGATTGTTGTAGTTATCACTGGGAGGAATTGACCTCCAGGCCAATTGGCTGTGAGAATCAGCTGTGTCTGCAGTGAGAGAACTTCTGTGCTGGAGACACCCCTCTGGGGCAGGACTAGCTTCAATGGGGCTTTGGTGCTCACTGAATCTGCCGCCTGAGTGTGTCCTTTATGTTTCCACGGAGCTGCAAACTGAATGGTCCCACTCTGACCTCTGGGCTTCCTGGCTCCTGGATCTCTAGGGAGGTGCTAATCTAGCCTTTGCGGGAGGCTATCCAGCAAAAGCCTCCCTGCAGGGCTTGGGTGGGGGAGGTCCCACAGGATCAACACAGTGGGGCTAGCAGTTATGGCTGCTCTCAGTCTTGCCCTCAGAGGCTCTGCTTCTCAGTGTCCCTGTAATCGCTGCAAGCCCCTCGGAGAGAAAGCTGCCCTCGGGTTCTGACTGATGCCAGACAGTCCTGCTTCTCCAGTATGAGTCTGGGTCCCTGAGACTCCCCTGGAACTGGAGCTCAGTGCCTGAGACTACCTCCCGATTGAAAATGACAAGCGAGCCCTCAGCCACCAGCCCTTTTCGCATGCACTCCACACCTTAGTATTTTACTTCCGCACTGCGCCTCCTCTGAGTCTGGGTATGCTTTTCTCTTTCCTTCTAGTTGTAGAATTTCCACTCAGCCAGCATTCCTGTGGTTCCGGGTGCTGTCTGTTCCGTCTTTTATTTGTATTTTTGAAGTGGTTGTTTGAGGCAGCAAACTCCAGTGTTTACCTATGCCGCCATCTTGGGTGTCTCCGGCATTTTCTTATCAAAAGTGGCTTTTTATAATTCATAAACCAGTCTCCATTCTTCAAGGTATAAGCATGCCTCCCATAAGAAAAATGTGTGGGATCCAAAAACTTAATGGTTCTATAAAAACCTTGTCTATATATAAAAAAGAGAAAGAAACTATACAACCATCCAAATACTCAGAAATTTTCTATAAATTTGGGGGGCAAGGCAGGGTTAGATTTTTATCATCTTGATTTATTAAGCCCACTATCTCACACCCCCACCTGATTATGAATGTGTAAGGGGCTCATGTTTGTTATTAAGTGTCTTATATAATAAAAGCCTAATATGCTAAGCGTCTAGTTGTCCGTTCAACCAATCAAGGCATAATATGCTAATGATATGCTAAGGCCACTCAACTGCTTGCTATGACATGTATTTACCACCAGGGGACAGACGCTCTGACTGGTAGGTTAGCTTGCTGCTGTGATCCGGCTGATTGGAACTGAGTGAGACAGGCTGGACATGCCCTGGATCCCTCCTGTGGTCCCCCTCCAGCTGGCCAACCTCCCGCATCCCTCCTTGGCCCCAATCGTGCACCGGTGAGGTCCCTCAGCCTGGCCTGCACCCTCTCGAAATACGGGACCCCTCGGGGGATGTCAGAGAACCAGTTTTGGCCCAATCTCACAGGCCAGGCTGAGGGACCCCACTGGTGCACAAATTCGTGCACTGGGCCTCTAGTAGATAATAATCAATAATCAGGGTTAGGACTTTTGGATCTATTCCTTAGTATAGAGATATCTAATTATATACCTTCCTATACTTTTGCTAATTGCTTAATCTCTTTAAAATAAGAGCCTTTATCTCATTTCCATCCTGAAATAATAGTAGAAAATCATATAGGAATATCACTCTATCTAGGAAGAGTTCAACACACAACTCCACTACAACTAGCTTTGTTCTCATGGAACACAAATTTATCTTAGAGACTATGTCCAAATGGAAATTATATGTCCCATTCCCACTTCTTTGTGACCAGCAAATGTAAGTTGGATCGAAAGAGCAGCAGTAAAGTTAGTTTTACTTTTTATAATCATGAAAATTAGATATAATCCCTTTATCAATGGAAAATTATATATATATATATATATATATATAAAAGCCTAATATACAAAAGTATCCCCTTGGGAGTTCTACTGACCAGAAGTTAGATCACTCGCTATGATGTGTATGATGTGTGCTGACCACCAGGGGGGTGGCGTGGAATGAAGGAAGGTCCTGGCCAGCAGCTGGCAACTGGGGAAGGGTGGCCCTGGCCAGTGGCTGGCAGCTGGGGAAGGGAGGCCCCGGCCGGCAGCCGGCAACCACTAGAGACCTTCCCCATGCACAATTTCATGCACTGGACCTCTAGTTTATTATAATTTATTTTCCCAACTACATCTTGAATATATTTATTCATTCATTGAACATTTTTTGATGGTGTTCTAGGTAACAAGAACAGTTCTAGGGAATGGGTATACGGAGATAAAAGCTACAATTCTGTTATTGCCTTCAAAAAGTTGCAATATTCAGGTTAAATACATTCATAGAGGAATATGAAGGGCCCCAAAGGAAAACTACTTGTGTGAGGTGGGTGTCAAAGGAAGGGTTCTTATAGTAGGCAATGCCTGGCCAAGATTTGAAATTGGAAAAAGAGTTACCTTGAAAAAGAAGTAGAATATGGGTATTTAATATAGATGGATCAGTATGTGACAAGGGTGAGAGGCATGGAAAATCTAAAGAAATTAGATCTCAGATGATAATCATGTGCAAAGGAGGACATGATGACAAGAAATAAGGATGGAGTTAGGAAAGATGTGATGGTGAAAGACTTTGCCATGAAAATGAGTTTGGGCTTCATTCTATGAGAAAAGGAAATATCTGTATTAAAAACTTTTACAAAGAGAGAATATGATATTCAAAAGTATGCTCTTTAGAGCTTCACCTCAGATATTATGATGAAGGATGGATTTGACAGTAGGTTATAGTAAAATACTATATGAGAAAAAAGGACCCATCCTAAGGCAGTAATGTGGGCATGAGAACGGATTAGACTTGGTGAGAAGACTTGGTGATCTTTTGAATGAAAGGAGAAAAGGAAGAGTACAGAATTAGTTACTTTGGGGAATTCTGGTGTTACAATGGTAGAAAACATGGAAATAAGAGCAGTTGTGATGGGAAGTGCTGGGTATTAACAATTGGATATAAGATGCTTGAGGGATATTCCATGACTCCTGTGTAGTTGTAATGAAAGAACTGGAGTTCAGGAGAATATCTCAGATGGAAATATAGTTTAGGAATCTTTGATCTGAAGGTCTGAATGTAATTATCCAGGGAGACTGTATAGAGAAACAAGAAGAAAATACCAAGGATACATAAATTCTAGAGAGCACTAACCATTAAATAATACTTTGTGGTGAGGCCGACCTAAAAGTAGGAACTGCAGAGTTGGGTGTGGCTAGTGAGCCATGCTGGAAATGCTAGGAAGCAGTGGCTATTCGTGCAAATCAGAGAGGAGGATTTTCAAAACTCAGAAAGTGATCAAATTAGATAAATACCATAAATATTTATCGTAAGAAGAAGATAATAGCTGGTCATCTTACTTATGTTCAAAAGTAGGGTGACAGGATAAAGATTAGAGTCGGTAAAGAACCAGGTGAGAAACAAAGAAAAGATACTGATATGGATGATGCATCCCTAAATTTTTATAAGATGCTTGTCAGAGTGTGACCTCCAACAGAATATGCAATTCCATTGTGCCAGGAATGTGTGATCTCCAATGTACAAATTCCATTATGCCTTAAGTGCCAAAGACAGACATGTTTGTCCTAGTGCCTGAAATCCTCCTTGTCCGTTAGCTACATGAATACTTTCGTGTTGCTATAGACATTCCTATACTATAAGGCATTTTACTGAGAAGTGAAAATGTAACCAACCAGCCAGGCATTTGGGCTGTGCATCTGGCAATCAGTTCGAAGGGCTTTGCCACTGAGTTGATGAGTATTTGTGGTCTCTTGCAAGTCCCTCCCTGTTGCCCTTCAGTTCACAATCACAGCAAAGTCTGTTGGAGATATTATGTCCCTGGGCATGCAAGGCTCCGGGGGAAAAACTTGAGTTTTGGATAAATAAGTCACGTGGAAGTTCATTCTGGAAGCGGCTTAAGTATCTTGCATAGGTGCCAAGAAGAATTTAAATGCAAAAAGAAGAGACCAGAAATATCCCTGTGCTGTCTTTATGTATACAATGTATTTATTTAATCTTTGGTAGCTTTTACACTAGCTCTGCTACCAGATGGTAGGCTGGGCAGAATATGCAATACAATAGTACATGAAATAGACAAATACCTGTGCCTTCAGGAGCTTATATTTTAATGGGTAGAAGGGAAACCACAATAAACAAAACAAATAAGTAAATATTGGGTGTTGTAGGTGGTAAAAGACATCTGGGGGAAAAAAGTATGGAAGGGATATTGGAATTTTGGGGAGGGGGGAGTGTGAAATATTAAATTGGAGAGTCGGTGAGGGCCTCACTTTGAGTAAAGACTGAAATTGAAGGATTAAGCCAATGGAAAAAAACCTGGAGGAAAAGTGTTTCAGGCAAAGAAGAAGCAAAACATACGAGGTAGGCAACAAAAAAATGCAGGAGAGTAACAAAAAAAGGAGAGTAGTGAGAGATAATATCAGAGAGATAATGGGGAGAGAGAACACAGTAGGACCTGGGCCATTATAAGGACTGTATTGAGTTATTTTGAATAGGAAAAACTGATTCTGTAATTTTAAGGGACCCTTCATTGAGAAAAGACATCTTAATCTTAAAGAATAACCTACAATTTTCCTATCAGTCTACCCTTTCTTTTGAAGGTGATGCTTCTACAAATGACCTCCCGAATCTGCCTGGTTCCATCATAGAAACCCCTCCTTCTCAAAGGAAAGAGAAACTGACTATGAATTTCTCTGAGAATGAAGTGGCATCTTCAGAAAATACATTGAAGGTCATCTTTGGGCCCTCCAGAAAGGCTGATAGTGAGAACAATGTGGAAATTTGAAAGAATTTTTTCTAGAACCAGAAGAGGAGTAAAACAATGAAATCAGTTCTGCACCTGTCGTTTTTTTTTTTTTTTTGAAGTGCAATATTCACTTAAAAAATAAATAAGTAAAGCTTTCACATGGGAATTTTTAAGATATCACAAGACCTTAACTCCTTTGCAACTAAAATACTACCAAATAAATATCTCCTGAAACAGAACACGGTTCTTTGGGCAAAGACAGAGAACAAGCACTGAAGAAAATAAGCAACCTGTGGATCTAGTTTATTGGGGTAGCTTTTAGTTGCCTTCTTGAATACTCTTGAAGAGGTCTTTTCAGCTGCAGTTAATGTATTACACTGGTTCACAGAACGAGTATAGATTGCGGAGAGTTAGGTAAAAATAATTTGTCACCAGTAACTCAATGTTGGTCTCCCCTATCAGAACCAGTGTGTGATTTTATAAGTATGCAGTCACAGATCTTGAAACCTGGGTTTTCATCCTGATTATGCTGTTAAATAGCATTTCAATATTTAAACTAAATACTTTACTGTCTACCATTGACTGGCTCTTAGTTTTCTCACCTGCATATTAAGCAGTTGGCAGGACAGTAGCTGCAACTTTTCTTGTTAAGGGCATCTATGAAAACCAGGGGCATGGGTAGAGTTGGCTCCATGCTCTCAGTAATTTGTTAGGATTATCTTATCCAGAGATGATAACTACACAGCATTGTAGTCAACATCCTCTTTCTGGTCCCTTAGACCAGCGGTTCTCAACTTGTGGGTCGCAACCCCTTTGGGGGGTCGAACGACCCTTTCACGGGGGTCGCCTAAGACCATCGGAAAACACATATATAATTACATATTGTTTTTGTGATTAATCACTATCCTGTAATTATGTTCAATTTGTAACAATGAAATTGGGGGTCACCACAACATGAGGAACTGTATTAAAGTGTTATGGCATTAGGAAGGTTGAGAACCACTGCCGTAGACATTACAACAGACCCCAATACTTAGCCCCATTGAGGCAATCAGAGCTCAGGGAGGGTCAGAATCTTTGTAAAAATCTATTTTTGCATAGTGACTCAGACAATCATGACCAAATAGAGTTGGCGCTCAAGTTGAAAACAACTTGCTACCTTATCATTAGGAGAAGGACTATATCAAAGTCAACACTTCCTAGTATAGCTAAGAAGAGCATTTGCATCCTGTCAGCCAATTTCTCCCATCCCTAAAGCGTTCTAACGTGCCATCAGTTCTGCCAACATGAAGTAATTTCTGGTATCCTGGGCATAACCAAAATGGATCGATTAGCTTTTCAGTCAAAGAGGCCTGAATATGTAGCACTCATTTCCCTTCTAGATAAAGCCCACTTGTATCCTGAGAAGAGAGCCTTCTGCAAAAGAAACAAACTCAGACATTCAACAAATAGAGAAATCAGGGACTTCTTGATCTTTGAAGCTGACACCCACTCACTTTCTTATGATCCACATACACAGGACCTTAGATCAAGAAATCTGTGTCTGGCGCTCCTCCCACAGGCCCGCATCCGGTCAGGGTCCAGGACAAGGGCTCCCATCCACCATCGGAGAGGCAGGCCAGGGCTTGTGATGTGCAAGCAGATTCAAGCAACAGCGGCCTCCTGATCACCACACTCTCTGCCTGAGGAACAGTTGCTGTGTGTGAAGCCTCCCTCCACCAGCCAGAAGAGCCACCACAGCTGTGAACAGCACCCACCAGAGGCTCTGCTATCAACAGAGGAGCCGCTGCTACCACAACCGCCCAAGGAGCAACCACAGCCCGAGGAGCCACTGCCACCCAGGGAGCAGCCACTGCCACCCAGGGTCCAGCCACTGAACGACTCAACAACTAGTCATGTCAGTGAGATCAAACATGGGTAGACAAAGAAACCCCCAAAGGAAAGAAAAGGAGGACTCGCCAGAAAAGCAGCTAAGTGAGACAGAGATATGCAACATGACGGAAAAAGAATTCAGAATAATGTTCCTAGAGTACATGCACCGGATGTTCAAGAAGCAAGAAGAAACAGATGAAAAACTCAACTACTTATGCAAGAAGCTAGAAGAAACAGATGAAAAAATCAACAACTTAAGTAAGTCCCAAGAAGAAATGAAGAGCGACATAGCTGCAATAAAAAACACCATTGAAAGTATCAACAGTAGACTGGGAGAAGCGGAGGACCGAATTAGTGAATTAGAAGACAAGGAAGCAAAACACACTCAAACTGTACGGCAAATGGAGAAAAAAATTAAAAGACAGGAGGAGAGCCTAAGGGAGCTTTGGGACAACATGAAACGAAACAACATACGAATAATAGGGGTGCCAGAACAACAGAAAGATGAACATGGATTAGAAAACCTATTCGAAGAAATAATATCAGAAAACTTCCCTGAGGTGGGGAAGAAAAAAGTCACACAAGCCCAGAGAGTCCCAAACAAGGTGAACCCGAAAAGACCCACACCAAGACACATCATAATTACCATGGCAAATGTTCAGGATAAAGAGAGAATCTTACAGGCTGCAAGAGAGAGACGGAAAGTAACATACAAGGGATCTCCCATTAGATTATCAAATGATTTCTCAACAGAAACACATCAGGCCAGAAAAGAATGGACGGAAATCTACAAAGTGATGCAAAGCAAAGGACT
>NW_005875857.1:0-11083 GCF_000147115.1 Myotis lucifugus | reverse complement strand
GGTGGTAGGCGCTGGGTTAGTAGCTGTTCTCTGGATGCCGGTAACGGGTAGCGCAACCCAAGATGGCGCGGTCTCGCCGCTGCGCTGGCGCCCAGGGGGAGGTTTCAGCCTCAATCTCTAACCATCCGCATTTTTTAGGCGTTCTCTGTCTTTCCTGGCTGCAGACTGCCTCTCAGCTGAACCTCCCCAGCTTGATCGGGCTGATTGTTACCCGTTTCAGCTGCTCGCCCCTATCTGCTCCGGGATAAAGCACCAACACCTCCGTCTAAGCCTCCGCCATTTTTTTTCTCAGTTATTATAAAGTTTAAGTGATTTTTTAACCCTTTGAGTGCCAACCAATATCCTAGGAACTATGCTAAAATTGCCAAGGCATTTTTGCTGATTTTACAGCAGTTTAGGAAAAAAATTATGAATCGCAAGTAAATGAAGTTACATATTCAAAAACTTAAGGAAACCTTTACTACATTGACATATTTAGCAATATCATCATCACTAATAAAAGCAGACTTAGAACTGGACGCCATTTCGAAGCTTTGATAGCGCTCCCGGCACTTTTGGCAAAAGACAGGAGGAGCGTGATCACGCTCCCCAGCACTCAAGGGGTTAAATATAATTTGAGGTGAACATAAGAGCCACTTCACTTTAAAACAAGCAAGGACAATTTATTCATGCTGTGTCAAGCTGTATGGTGGACCTCTGTGTACAGTATTGCATCATATTTAACTGGGTCAGGAACCCTCCCCACAGTCCCCTCTGCCAAGTGGGTCCATTGGCTTAAGCTTGTTAGTCGTAGCTCATGGCAGCCAGTGTCCTCTACCACCCACCCTGGGTGCACAGGCACCGTCACTTCTCGGGCACACGGTGCTCTAAATGCAGGTCATTTATTGCCTGCCACACCTGTACTTCATATCTGGCTGCTGCCTCTTGAACCCTCTTAAATATTGACTTTGTTCATCCAGTCGAGCAATTAATTGATTAACTGAACACAAGTTATTGTTTAAAAACACAATTCACATTTAAAAATCTAATTTATGAGGCTAAAGATGTTATAATTCTAATCTCATTTCTACTTTAGTGGTTACTTAGTATTTGGACTTATAGAGTTAATGCATTTGAAATTATTTTTAAATTTATGTAAGAAGAAACCATTATGATTTTATTGCTGTGCAGTTTGATCCTTGACCATGTGATAACTAAAAATAGAATACTTAATATAATTTCAGTGTTGTATATATTGTTTTAACTATAATTAAGGACTGTTAGGGGAGCATATTTATTTAAGGACCTTGCAGTGATTTAGACAATTATTTTACCATATTTGATTATTTAATAGTATATATAGTAAGTGGTTAATGAAGTATCTTAACCCTAAGGTTGCTTATATACTTACTTGAGTTCTGAGAAAATTTTGACTTGATCTGTTGATTACATGTAAGTGATTTGAAAATAGTTCACCTTCAGTAAGGATTAAGTTAAGCATGATCATCTGTAGCGGGTATTAAGGATGTCTGTGTAGCCTGGCTGGTGTAGCTCAGCAGTTGAGTGTCGACCCAGGAACCAAGAGGTCATCAGGTTCAATTCCCAGTCAGGGCACATGCCTGGGTTACGGGCTCCATCCCCTGGGGGGCAATTGGGGGGGAGGTGTGCAGGAGGCAGCTGATCAATGATGTTTCTCTCTCATCAATGTTCCTATCTCTGTTCCTCTGCCTTCCTCTCTCTCTAAAAAATCAATAAAAACATACTGATATATAAGAAAAAAGAATGTCTATGTAGCCCTGGCCAATTTTCCTCAGTAGTTAGAGTGTCAGCCCAGGGACCGAATGGTCTCGGGTTCAATTCCTGGTCAAGGACAAGTATCTCGGTTGCAGGTTCCCCAGCCCCTGTACGGGCTCATGCAGGAAGCAACCAATCGATGTGTCTCTCTCACATCAATGTTTCTCTCTCTCCCCCTCCTTCATCCCTTCCTTCTCTCTCCCTCCTCTCTCCCTTCCACTCTCTCTGGAAGTCAATGGAAAAAATATCCTCAGGTGAGGATTAAAAAAAGAAAAAGGAAAAAGAATATCTATGTAGAATAGAACTTAACTTTCTATTAAGGGCTGCTTGAGAAACTATAGAAGAAATTAACATTTACCACTAGTCTCAGGCATTTAATAGATACTCAGCAAATGTTTGCATCGGATTCTGCTGTTTGTACTTACTCTAATTTGAGAACTGTTTATGGTCAGAGAAAAATGAACCTGTTTACCTGCTGCCATGAACTGAACCATGGCTAATCTGCCTTGTCACAGATTGATAAGGAATAGAGTGATTCAAGTCATTCCTATAAGGAAGTCACTACAAATGATCAGGTGCATTCTACTTGTTTCAGATGAAGCTTTAATCACTAACATTTCCATAAATGAGTTTCTGGCTTCTAAGTGATCAGGAGTTATATATGCAGAGTGAAAGGTGTAGAACAGCAATTTTCAACCGGTGTGCCACAAGGATTTTTAAAACATGCAGTACCTGACTATTTAGTCAGGGGCACTGACCTCTTTCCTTAGATTGTCAAATAAAAAAATGTGCAACACAATAATAGCCGCCCAATGTGAATGAATCAAAATTATACTCATTTTTTGTCAGATCAGCCAAAAATATAATATTTTTAGTTGTGTGCTACAGGATTTTAGTAATTAGTTGATGTGTGCCATGAGGTGAAAAAGGTTGAAAATCACTGGTGTAGAAGATAATTTAGAAAGTTAGCAACGATGGAAATTTCAGAATTAAAAATAAAAGTTTGATGTGATTCGTTTAAATGATATTTTATTTTAAAATATATGTTTTTTATCGATTTCAATAAGGAAGGGAGCAGGAGAGAGAAAAACATCAGTGATAAGAGAGAATCATTGATTGGCTGCCTCCTGTATGCTTCACACTGGAGATCAAGTCTGCAACCCAGGCATGTGCCCTGACCAGGAATTGAACCATGACCTCCTGGTTCATAGGTCGACACTCAACCACTGACCACACTGGCCGGGCTAGATGATATTTTAAAGAGTGATTTCCAGTGGTTATGGAGAAGCAAGAATAAGCCTAGAATTTTTTAACTATTTTATAGGGAAGTGAATACTAGGACTTTTTTTCTCTTTTGAATTTGTGAATTTTAATTGGGTTTATCAATCCTAAAGGGACACATTTAATAGAAATTCTTTTTTCAGGTACAAAAATTACAGAATATCATTGCAAGTCGAGCTACTCAATATAATCATGATATGAAGAGAAAAGAGCGTGAATATAATAAACTAAAGGAACGTCTACATCAACTTGTTATGAACAAGAAGGATAAAAAAATAGGTAAGAAGTGGCTGGCTAAGACAGAACAAGAGGAATAAATGCTATGTTAAGAAATAAATGTAAAAGCATTGAGCACAATAATTCCTGAAATATTATTTTTATGCTTAAACAATTTTTAAAGATGGTATATGTCCATATAAACTAGAAATTGAGGCAACTGGTAAGGGAAAAAAGAGGTAATTTGCTTTGCTTATTACTTGCATATAAGAATTGCATTTCTTGTTAACATGGTAAGTGTGGATTAATCCATAGAGGAGAAATAAGCCAGAGGACACACTCTAATCTTCCATAATAAAGAACCAATAATATTAAAAATCAGGATCAGTTGTTTAGATCAATAGAAGTATGCTTTTGAGAAAATAGTTCATCAGACTAATAATTTGTCAGTTTGAGTTCCCTTAAATTGAGTTGTGCATTTTGAAACAACTATTCAAAAGGATGAACTATGAAAGTTATGCTTATATTTGTGTGGACTAGTATTTTTTTAATTTATAATTTACTTCATGCTAAAATATGAGTAATTTCAAGTAAATAGCATAGATTGAGAAGTAGATCTATACATACACAGAAGTAGAGTACACAGATAGTTTCACTGGCCTGATGAGATTCAGGAGACAGAGAACGTGTGCGTTTATTTATTGAAGCATGGTTTCTAGTGGACAGTAGGCTGTCCTGTAATCTGTATTGTACAGGCGCACCCCTAGCTGTCTTTCTAAACTGAACTGGGACTTGCATGCAATAGCTGACGAGCAGATGTTTCCAGCTGTCACCTGGTGGGCTCTGTCTGCTATCATCCAGCCATCAGTGTTGACTGTATCACTGTCATGCTGTATAGCAGAGGTGTTGCAGTTTTTCAAAGATTTTATTTTTAAAGTCATTGAAAAATGAAAGTGTAATAAGCAATTAAGACAAGGTTGAAAATCTCTAGGTATTCTGAGGTAATAAATCTAAAATTGCACTTGGACACTCATTGTTGTTTAAGGTTGGTTAACCGTGTGTTCATTTATGAAGGAAATAAAATTAAAGGATGAAATGCTAGAAGTATAAAATGTATCGCCCAGTTAGAGAAGTTGATTAAAAATGTTACTCTGGTGACAGAGCCCTTATTTTATGGGGGGTGTGGCTGTTTCACCTTGTCCAAACCCAGTTGGAAGTGACAGGTTCATAATGGTTTTCTCAGTTCTAAAATGACAACTTACTCCCATCTTTCTTCTTATGTCAACTGCTTCCAACTCCGTGTGGTGCAGACAAGGCGTTAATGCTGGCACAGGGCCTTCCTGATTGACTCCTTTACCGCTGCTGCTGCTACAGGGCTTGGCAAACTTCTTCTGTAAAGTTCAAATACTAAATATTTTTGCTTTTATGGGGTCTAACTGATTCATCTCTGCCAGTGCAGTATAAAGGTAGCTGTAGACAATATATAAGCAAATTGTGTGGTTGTGTTCTAATAAGACTTTATTTATAAAATCAGGCAGCCAGCATGTAGGCCCTGATGATAACATTAATGATAATAAGATAACATTTATTAGGTATTTACTGTGTTAAGTGCTTTAACATTTCTTTTGTTCTTCACAACTTCTCGTTGGTATATACTTTCATTATTACCTGTATCGATGAAGAAACAGGCTCAGCAGTTAAATAACTTGCCAAGATCTCAGTGCTTATAAATGATGAAACCGTAATTTGAAATCTGGGCTGATTGAGCCCAAAACAAATTTCAGTCTATATACCAGGTTGACTTACGTCCTTGATGCGTTATGGAATGTATTAGGGTTTTAAACACTTAAACGTGTGTGGTGAGGATTGGCTTTGTTTTGTGTTCTTGTAGCTATGGAAGTTTTAAATTATGTGGGCAGAGCTGATGGAAAAAGAGGCTCTTGGAGGACTGGTAAAAGTGAAGCAAGGTAAGGTCCAATTTAAATTGATAAATTCAACCAGACTCTTCTTTCTATGCTGCATTTTCATACTGACAGTTTCTTTTTCAGGAATGAAGATGAAATGTATAAAATTCTCTTGAATGATTATGAATATCGTCAGAAACAAATCCTAACAGAAAATGCTGAACTTAAGAAGGTTCTTCAGCAAATGAAAAAGGAAATGATTTCTCTTCTTTCTCCCCAAAAGCAGAAACCTGTAGAAAAAGCAGATGATAGCACAGGAACGGTAAGTGGCTCTTTCCTTTCAGATTGCTAATTAGAACTGTTGAAGCAACAAACAGGTATTCTCCATGGGGACACTGTTGATATTTTGGACAGGACACTCTGCTATGCTACCCCAGTCACCGTGACAACCAAAAAAATGTCCGTTTCCAGACGTGTCTTGGGAAATGATGGAGATTATTTTCTGATGACATAATATGTACCAAACACTGTAATCATTTTTATAAGCATTGTGTCATTTCATTCTTCTTATAATTTGATGCTTTTGATACTATAATTATCCCCATTGTGTAGATGAAGACACCTGAGGCACAGTGGTCAGCCCAGTGTCACACATGACCCAACCAGGATTTGCGTCCAAGTCCTTCCTCCTCCAGAGTTCATGTTTTTAACCACTGTGCCATATTCTTTAAATATTTTACTTAGAGTACTGTGTGCTTAAGCAGGCTCTGCTTTTCAGAGAGTGCAACCTTTGTTAACGCTAGGAACCAAATAATCATTCATTTCGTAAAAATATTGAGTATGCATTATGTTCTAGTTCCTGGAAAGAAAATTCTAAAAATATTTTTAAAAATATATTTTTATTGATTTCAGAGAGGAAGGGAAAAGGGAGAGAGAGATGGAAACATCAGTGATGAGAGAATCATTGATCGGCTGCCTCCCACGTGCCCCCTACTACCTCCCTGGGGATTGAGCCTGCAACCTGGGCATGTGCCCTGACCAGAAATTGAGCTGTGACCTCCTGGTTCATAGGTCAACTCTCAACCACTGAGCCACACTGACAGAGCAAATCTCTAAAAAGATTTTGACTTTTCCCCGGTCTTTGTTTGGGCTGCTATAACAAAGTATCATAGACTGGTTTATAAACAACAGAAATTTATTTCTCGCAGTTCTGGAGCCTGGAAATCCAAATCGGTGCCAGCAGATTCAGTGCCTGGTGAGAGCACTTTTCTTTGCTGCAGATTGCTGACTTGTACATGGTGGAAAGAGAGTCGGAGAGCTCATGGGTCCCTTTTATAGAGGCACTCATCTCATTCATGAGGGCTCTACTCATGACCTAATCACCTCCCAAAGACCCCACCTCCTAATACCTTCCCATTGGGGGTTAGAATTTCAACATATGAATTTTGAGGGAGCACAACATTCAGTCCATTGCATCTGCAAGACATACTTTTTGAGAGAGACACACATATAGAGAAGTTATAATTCTACTAGAGGCCCAGTGCATGAAATTCATGCACTTGGCTGGTGGTCCCTCAGCCCAGCCTGTGCCCTCTAGCAGTCTGGGAGCCCTCAGGGGATGTCTGACTGACGGCAGTCAGATATCCTTAGCACTGCCACGGAGGCAGGAGAGGCTCCCACTACCGCTGCTGCGCTCGCCAGCAGTGAGCCCGGCTTCTGGCTGAGCAGCACTCCCCCCATGGGAGCACACTGACCACCAGGGGCAGCTCCTGTGTTGAGCATCTACCCCCTGGTGGTCAGTGCACATCATAGCGAGCGGTTGAGCGGCCTTATTAGCATATTACCCTTTGATTGATTGAATGGCTGACCGGACGACCAGACACTTAGCATATTAGGCTTTTATTATATAGGATAGTTATTGTGGAGCTATAATAGGTTAGTGTAGTGTGTAAAACAGAACAGATATGGCAACTAAGGAAGGCATCACAGAGCAAGTGACATTTGAGTTGGCTTTTAAAAAATTAGTAGGTGTTTTTGAGGTAGAAAGCATGGGAAAGCATTTGATGAAAGGAGAATAATATGTACAAAGGTCTGAAAAAGCAAGTCGTATAATGGTGGAAGTTCTTTTAACTCTATTGCTTTACATAGAAGTTTAAATTCTGGATTCAAGATGCATGACTAAAATTTGAAACTAATAGTGTTGGTGGAAAATGTTAATTACCAGCAAGTTACCAGGACTTATTTTTGTATTCCCCCTGTTTTTAAGGTGTTGGTGGTATAGTGGTGAGCATAGCTGCCTTCCCTCTGTTTTTAAAGTTTGCATTACACCACTTCCCTTTTACGAAAAAGCTACATTAGTACGTGTTTTCACTAACCAAAAGAAATCCAAAGAGAATTTTCCCTTCTAAATTAATAGTCTTTGCTTCTTCACTTTACGACATTACAGTTTATGGGAGGTTTCATAGGCGCACTCTACTTTTGGATATTGGGGGAAACTGGTGTTTACTTGTATTAGAGATTCGGCCTATGCCCACCCCACCGCTTACCTTTCTTTTTTTTTCTTCTTTAAAAACAGCATTATCTGAATGTTCTTTTTAACTCTACAATTAGAGGCCTCCTTGATGCCTTATATTTAGTTAACCTTTTTCTCTCAAAGTCCCTCTCTTCAGGTCAGTTCTTAACATTCACTAATACCTCTCCAGGATTTGCAGAGTTCCCATTACTCCTGTGGTTGCTTAGCTTTTGGCCCAACTTTTACTAACCTCTCATTACCAGCTTTTATTCAGCAAAAGTAGTGGTAAATAAAGATCTTTCTCATAATTAAATTCCCCTTTTCCCCAATTATTTAGCCAGCGGTTGTATCTGTGTAATTCATAATTCAAATATTTAGGGTTGGAGAAACAATCTCTTAAGTATATTTTCTGTTTTTAAAAATGTATTTTCTGTTTTTCTACATCTTATTTCTGTTAAAATTGAAGTAATTCAGTTGGAGCATTAGAGCAAGAGGAATAAGTTGTAATGTTGGAATATCTAGGTAGCATCCAAGTGTCGTTTATTTTTTATTTTGCTTACCTAATTGTAGCGAAAATTTATACTCAAAATTTACATTAAATGAATTTTTCATTTTCATTTTGTGGTTTTAGAATTTCAACTTGGAAATGTGTAGCAGTTTGTTATTTTCAAATAATGGATTTGCAGTATTTTTTAAATATATAGAAGAGAAGGTTTAGCTCCTTGGAAAAGTTACTGGCAAATAGCTTTGGAAGATTGGCAATAACCAGAGTCACAGTGAGCTACATTTTCTGGGCATTTTCTCACTGGCTCCCTGGGAGACCTTGACCTCTGCAGCCCATCACTGACCTCAGACTATTGATGCAGTTCTTCTCACTCAGGACTGTTCTATGTAGATTCAGATTATTATGACATACTCATTTTAATATCGTTTCTGTATGTTCTTTATTCTGCTTTGATTCTATTTGATCATATGCAATAATTAAGTCTGTTACACTTTCCTGTGTTTTAATGTCTTGGTAGAATTCACAAAGAAAAATAACCTCCAATTTTATTTTTTAAAATTATATGAGAAAAATAGAACTAACAGATGCTTTTACTTTGGAAATTATTTCACAGGTTTGTTTAAGCAGCGTAAGATTGGAGACCAGTTGATCTAACTTTACCTCACTTCTACTTCTTGGCTGTGTGACATTGGGCAAGTTACTCTTTCTCTAAGCCTGAGTTTGGAAGATTAATTAATATGTGAAAGCATCTAAAACAGCGGTTCTCAACTTGTGGGTCGCGACCCCTTTGGCGGTCGAACGACCCTTTCACAGGGGTCGCCTAAGACCATCCTGCATATCAGATATTTACATTATGATTCATAACAGTAGCAACATTACAGTTATGAAGTAGCAACGAAAATAATTTTATGGTTGGGTCACAACATGAGGAACTGTATTTAAAGGGCCAGAAGGTTGAGAACCACTGATCTAAAACATTAGACAGATAGTAACTTCCTCACACACCTCAAATTCAGGTTTGAAGAGACCTGATTTGGGGAATTTCTACCTTCAATATTAATTGCTTTTTCTTAAAATACTTACGTTAAGTACTGGGTCATATATGCTTAAGATACAGCACAGAAATGATTTTGATAAGTAGTTGACAGACAGTCTGATTACTACTGCCTATGTGCCTAAAGCCATTTTAAGATACTGGTCTTTTTATGTCTTGTAGGGTATCTCTGATGTTGAAGAAGATCCTGGGGAACTGAGTAGAGAGAGTATATGGGACCTTTCCTGTGAAACTGTGAGAGAGCAGCTTACAAACAGCATCAGGAAACAGTGGAGAATTTTGAAAAGTCACGTAGAAAAACTTGATAACCAAGGTAACTACTGCCTAAATGCATGCAAAGTGAGTAGTGACACTCAGTAAACTTAATTTTCCTTCATATAAAAGCCAGTTTGGTGGTTTAAAAAGCAAGACTGCCGACTTCTAGTTGTGAGGTTGAATCTCACTGAGAAAATGTACTTGGCGCCCAGAGTGCATCTTTCTCTGGAAAGCGGACGTCATGATTCATGTGCTCTGAGTGCACGTGGATACAGTGATCAGTCTCTTAGTAATCTTGGAAATCAAGAAGTAGTAACCATCATACAGTATAAATATGAATCTTTTGCTTATTCTAGATACCTGCATCTAAGATCCTAATAATCCACTTTTAAATTATTTTCAAAATAAATGATGTTCAATGTATTTGTGTCAGGGAGTCTGTAAAGTAGAATATCCAGGTCTCTGTTCCCTACATGTAACACTTAACAGTTTAGTGCAAATCTTTTTAGACTTTTCTCTCTGCATTTGCAAAATATTTATTTAAAAATACACACACACAAAAACAAAAATTGAATATTTTAAACATCTTTTCCTGTCAGTACATATAGTATAGATAGATTTACGTGTCCTTAATATTTTATATTTATTAAAGTTTACATGCTTTTAAATCAAGAAAATTAACTTTCTGCTCAGTAAGTGGTTTAATTAAAAAATTATTCTAAATTGTCAAAAATAACAAACTCAGTGCCATTTGTCTTCAGTAATAAAGAGCAATCAGCAGGTGGTGTGGAGAGGATCAATGGGGGTAAAAGGGGGCCATTTGTAATACTTTCAACAATAAAGATACATCTACATTAATAAAAGACAAAGATGCTAATTGACCGTAACTTCGCTACACCCCAGCCACGCCACCAGCCAATCAGAGCGACTATGTGCAAATTAACCCAACCAAGATGGCAGCCAGCAGCCACGGAGCTGGAGCAAGCAGGAGGCTTGGTTGCCCCACCGATGGAGGAAACCAAGCTTCCCACCTGCTCTGGCCGGCTTCGGCTTTCCGCAAAAGGCAACAAAGTTTCAATTATAGAAGCTAAATAAATCCCAGATACCTGCTTCCAGCCAGCCTCGACTGGGAGCTTGGGTGGCTGGGGGCTTTGGCCAGCCTGCAAACAGCCATCAGCCCCTCACCCAGGCTGGCCAGGCACCCCAGCGGGGACCCCCCTAGCCTGAAGGGGGCTGTGGGCCAGCCCTGCAAAACAGCCATCAGCCCCTTCACCCAGGCTGGGCCAGGGCACCCCCAGTGGGACCCCCCACCCTGATCCGGGACACCCTTTTCAGGGGCAAACCAGGCCGGGCCCCCCACCCCATGCACTAGGCCTCTATCCTATATAAAAAAAAGGGTAATATGCAAATTTGACCCCTAACAGCAGGACGACTGGGAATCACTGGTCACTATGACACACACTGTCCACCCAGGGGGCAGACACTCAAATGCAGGAGCTGCCTCCTGGGGGCAGTGCGCTCCCACCAGGGGAGCTCTGCTCAGCCACAAGCCAGGCTGACGGCTGCTAGTACAGTGGTGGTGG
>NW_005875856.1:0-11088 GCF_000147115.1 Myotis lucifugus | reverse complement strand
AATGGACGAAGACACTGGGGTGGAGGGTGAGGGCATGTGTTAGGGGATGCCAGGGGAAAGTCAATGGGGAAAAAAAGGAGACATATGTACTACTATTTGTAATACTTTAAACAATAAAATAACATTAAAAAATTTCCATGGTGTAGCCTGACATAATGCTAATCACATACATGTTGGCTAATACCTCTAATTTTTGGCTAAAAATTTGACCCTCTTACACATCAGGGTTTGCTAAAGATTTGGGGCAGTGTTTTTAAAAAACAATTTTCTGCTTTAACAGACTTTTATTTTTATGGATGAAAGGCTAGCTCTGCAATGGTTAAGGGTCCAAGGCAGGTGAAAGAAAGAGCAGTTTCAAACATAAACTGTAATCAAAATCTCCAGGGAAAGTTTCTGAATCAGACATGTTTTTGCAACGACACTTCTTTTCACCTGGCCCCTCTATGTAGCAGAGTCGTGGTTGTGCACCACGGGTGATTTATTTATTTGGAGGCGGTTAATGAATCTCTCAGGCTCTCCCGGCAGTGATGGAGCATGAGAACTACTGTTGGCGAGACCTGTGAACTGGATACTGGAAAGATGGTTAGTACAAGGTCCTCAGTCTGAGTATAATATTAAATTAACACCAAAAAAGCCTTGCTAAGGCAGTAGTTTGTAGAAGAACACACCTTTACAATTGTCAGTTTTCTTTAACCAATGTCTAGGATGGCTCCTGACTTGGATTTCATAAAGGAATCTGAAAAGATTAATTTGAAAATATAAACCCACATTGGAATCAGAATTTTGAATAGTTAAGGAAATAACTAAATGGATTATGATGATTACATCATTCTTCTAAGATTCTGATATTCATTTATAATTTCATTATCCTGGGAAATTGTTGAGTCTTTGCCAGGTGAAATTGATAGAAATCTCTTTTCTGGTCTGCTCTCTATTCTGTTCTGCTTTTATTATTCTATTCTCTGATCATTTTTTTCTTGCTCTGCACTCTTCTTGTTCCACTCCTGTTTGCACCAGGGATGGTTGCTGCCTGGTGTTAGGGTTTGTGAAACCAATTTCAGGAAATATGAATTCTCAGTACCTGTTTACAACTGTTTTAAGGGTAGGTTCTGGAGTAGAATTGTAGCTATTTGTTTCATTGAACAGTTTTTGAGTTTCCAGGCTGTTTTATGCATATGGCTAAAATACTTGAAACCTTAAAAATATTTAGGACTTTAAAAAAGGAAATCAGTTAAAAATATGAAACAAAAAATGGCAATATCAAAATTGATAGTCATTTCAGAAACAAAGTTACATATATATATTTTTTACATTTTAAGGCACACAATTACGTTTTATTTGGGGTATTTTTTATAACATGGTTGATATAATCAAGTGAGTCCAGATGCCCTGTTTCTGCTTCAGAGCTTTCTCTAACATAAGGGAGAGTCTGTCTCCCTGCTGGTCCAGCCAGGAACAGGGAGTGGGGAGGAGGGGGGTTAATGCCCTCTGGGCAACCCTTGGCCAGTGGGCAGTGGGAGCCAATGGACAAATGCACAGCCTCTGTCCTCCATGGAGAATGCTGGGAGCATCCTGGGTGCTGCTCTGCAGTCCTGGGGAAGCAAGCCCCTTTGCCACAGCAGCACCTTGGTCACATGTCCCTATGCTGGCTTTTCCTCTTTCTCCACGTGTCACTCTTTCTACTCCCTCAGCCCTACTTCCTCACACCAATTAAAGACTTACAGCCAAGTTCTGGTCTCGGGCTTTGCTTCCAGATGAACCGAGGTGAAGACATCCAGCAATCCATCTTTCTATTTAGAAAAAGAGCTGTGGCCCTTTTCTTTACTCTTCCTAAAGTCTCAAATATCTGCTCAGGTAATGCGGGGGTCTTTCCAAGCATCTAGAAGGGTTCAGGAATCTGGAGAAGGCGCTGTGTTGTAAATTAATGAAGAGACTAGAAATATAATGTCAATTTGTAATCCATGGGAGAGCCAGGGGAAGATTAGCTGTAGTAGCTAAATTCTCCCTATCTCCGGACCCAGGGCTCTTTTTATTCCCACATTCTGCCCTATAGCAAAGTAGATATACAAATCAAAGGTAAGGTTTAGTATATAGTAGGCATTGTCAGGTTGGGGAACTGTTCGGCTGTTCAGCTGTTTGGCCAGCAGGAGGCAATAACATGTAGATTAAAATGCCCTCAGCTGTCCGGCAGCAAGCAATCATTTATGTAAATTCAGCTTTGGGGAAATGCTTTCGGCCACTCCAGTAGGCAATAATATGTATCTGCAGCCCTTGCTGAAGGCTCAAGGGCCACCAACCTTTTGATGAACTTCTTGCATTTATGACCTGCTGGAATTAGCCTCCAGCAAGGTAAGGAACCTGTTTTTGCTTCTTCTTTTCTGTAAAGAGAAAAAAGTTTTCATCTGGATATCCAGTGGAGACCTAAATGTCCACTAGGTAGAGGTCCTTGGATTCTAAGACCTTTTCTGACAGTCATTCACCTATATCCCTTGCTGTCTGCATCTTCCCAAGGTTTTATTGATGATCAATACTTCCACTATAGGGAGATTTTCAATAACTTGGAAATATAAGATATGGAAAGATACTAGAATGATAATACTACTCACCAATTGATTGATGAAATATGGGGTTAGGTACTACACATTCTTTAGGCACATTTAAAAGAATAACACAGACCTGTGAAGCATGGTTTGATGCATAAAGACTGGAGGTAAAAAGATTATTAATAAATTGTTCTCAGGATATATATCAGAAGTGCAGAAAACTTGTACCTGGGTGATGATGGCTGGGGAGCAATGAATCTGAGACACATTGCAGATCAAAATTGTTCAGTATTTAATATATGGTGAAATATGAAGTGCAAGTCAGAAAGCAAGCAAGTAAAGTTACTAAAGGGAAATGGTGCTGCTACTAACGGCAGCGGAGAAGTTGGTGGCAGGAAGGTTAAGTTCAACTTCTAATGGGGCAACTTTTTCATGCCTTTGAGACAGTCTCCTCTAATGTGTTGTAAAGAGCGTAGGTTTGGGTATCTGAAATATTTGTGTTCTATTCCCAGTTTGAATCTTTTGCAAATGATGTGATTTTCAATTAAGTCATTAACTTCTCTGACCCTCAGTGAAAGGGGTGAGTAATCATTACTCAGAACATGGGTTGCAGCACATAAAAGGCATGTACAAGTACACTACATCTCAATTTAATAACCATCACCTCTTCAAAGTCGTATTTTAATAAGTCCTTTGGTCAGTGGAAATTTTTACCCATTCCCCAAATTAGGACTGGTCTGACACACATTTCCCAAATATGAGCCCTTTATCTCCCTAGAGGAGTCCATTCCCTCCTCCTGTGCCTGAGGACTCATTTGAGTATCTTCCTCATGTGCCTGCTTTTAATGAATCATTATGTTATTTACTGTCCGTTCAGCTTCGTTTGAGTATCTTCCTCATGTGCCTGCTTTTAATGAATCATTATGTTATTTACTGTCCGTTCAGCGGTGAGAGGGCTCCAGGGAGAGGCAGCGCTGAGGGCTCCACAGGGGCGCACCTTGTCTCCACAGAGAGGACTCTGAAATCCTATCTGCTGATTGTTGCCTGGTGCTTACTGCTACTCAGGTCCACCCACCTGCAGCGATTCCCTGGAAACAGCCACCCGACGTGTCCTGGTGCGCATTAGTCTTGGAAGGACACCTGTGGTGCAGCCCGGTTACTAGGGCTCTTTGACTAATAGGAACAAAGCTAGCCAGACCTGAGATTTGGAAGAGGGGGCTGATTAGGAGGCCTGAGTGTCCCTCCCACGTGCCCTGCCCATGATTCTGGAAGGTGCCCCAACCCCAGTCCTTCTGTCTGCTTGGATAGGAAAAGGTGTTGGTCTCTTTTTGTTCCTCTAGCTCACATCAAGCACAAAATGTCCTTGTTTGACTATCCTACCCCATTCTGTGGACCTATAGCAGTGATGGCGAACCTATGACACGCGTGTCAGAGGTGACACGCGTGTCAGAGGTGACACGCGAACTCATTTTTTTGGTTGATTTTTCTTTGTTAAATGGCATTTAAATAGATAAAATAAATATCAAAAATATAAATCTTTGTTTTACTATGGTTGCAAATAGCAAAACGTTTCTATATGTGACGTGGCACCAGAGTTAAGTTAGGGTTTTTCAAAATGCTGACACGCCGAGCTCAAAAGGTTCGCCATCACTGACCTATAGCTTTATGGTTCGGCATGTGGTTAAGGAATTCAGACTGCTTGAGTCTACTTCTTAGTTTTACAACTCAAATAGTTCTAATATATTGAGTACATTGTACTGAATATTTCTCACCCCAGAGGTAAAATCAGATGGATGATAATGGACCACCTCTTCAGTGCTGTGAGAATTAAATGGGATAAATGTGCAGAGCACATGATCCTCATAATAAAAAAGGTTTCTATTTATCTGCTTGTCTTTTTACGTAATTTTTTTTTGCAATTACAGTTGACACACAATAATATTATATTAGTTTCAGCTGTAAAACCCAGTGAAGAGACATTCATATATCTTACAAAGTGATTACCCCAATAAATCTCATACCCATCTGACACCACACATAGTTGTTAGGATATTATTGACTGTATTCCCTATGCTGTACTTTACAACCCTATGACTGTTCTGTAACAACCAATTTGTACTTATTAACCCCTTCACCTTTTTCACCTGGCTCCCAACACCCCTCCCATCTGGCAGCTGTCAAAATGTTCTTTCTATCTATGAGTCCATTTTTTTTTTGTTATGATGTTTTTGATATGTCTTGTGGATGTATGTTCCATTTGTTCCCCCATCTTCCTTCCTATAATCTGTTCAAAGCAATTGTGGGATTGTTATGATAAAGTCTCAAGCAGCCCTAAACCTAAAGGTGTGGGGAGGAGGAAGAAGAATGAGGAGGGTGTATCTGGAGAACGTAAGTTCTATTTAAATGAGATTTGGAATCTGTCTGCACGACTCCATTGTACTGGAGTGGAATACTGGGACATAGCCACAGTGACTAACATGTACCACGACAGCAGTTTCCAAATCTGTGTGAAGCTCAAAGTCACCTGGGAAAATTAAAGAACTATTTCCTGAGATTGGTCAGTAGATCTGATGTGACCATGGGAATCTCTATTTCTAAAATGTTCCCCACTTGATTTTGATGATAAATCTTATTTAGAAATCCTTGCCTGGTGATATGAACAGAAGAATTTGGGAATGGATATTAGAGTGAAGGTGAGCACCCCATGGTAATTATGCACACACACAAAATAAGCTAAATGATGTTTCTTCTTACCATTCTTTTAGAGAGAAAAGTCCAATTGTGGTCTTAAATAAACTTGACTTTGGCATCAGCCTATTGAGCCATGTCTGACAAAAGTCCTATATACTTGGGACAAAGGGCAGAAGGTGAGGATGGGATTGGATATATTGTATTACATGTTTTTTTCTGCAGCTTCGCTGTCAAGTTTGCTTTACTTGATTGGAATGATGCACTTTGGGGAGAAAATTACAAATCAGAATGAGCACTAAAAAGTATTTTTTCTTGGAACCTGCTCAATTACAATTGAGGTCATTGATTACCCACCAGCGATTTTCACTGCTCTGAGATTATTATTTCCATCTGCTTGCCTTCTAGCCAAAAGAGGCCAAGAAGGGGCTTAGAACATCAGCCAAGCCAGGACTAAATGTGAACAGGTAGCTTTATTTTCTTTGTAGCCAATAGACAAGCGGAAGGCGCTCATTTAAACTTTGGGGCTATGGAGAGTGAAAAGATTTAAGGGAAATTTACCTTCATCCTCACTTTCACTAGATCTTGCAATGTGTATCTAAGGTGATACACATTGTTTTCATGGATAAGATCCCCAAATAATTGCTCAAGTCTATATCAATTCTGCCAGTCCAGATAAAAATAAAAAGCAGCCATGTGTAACTTGAATAATTCTTGACTGCCTTTAAGTCTATTTTTGCCTGTCAGCTCATCTCCGAAAGATTAGTTTGGTCTGTGTGATGACAGTGGAAACCTCTTGCTGCAGCTTTCCTGGTAGCAGTGGCACAGCATGTCACTGGCTCAACCTTCCTCAAGTTCTCTTTCGACATCTGCCTCACAACGTGCCCAATGTAACTGCTAGAATCTCTCTCCTCCTCTGCAGGACCTTCATTGCTCTACCCCTTACCTCTTGTTTCTCTTCCAAAATCCACATCATCTACACAGGACAATTATTTTTGCACGGCTTCCTGGGAAGTGTCTCTGATCCCCAACTTTCCTTCTTTATCTCTGCAAATGAATAAAATGGTCTATCCATCTTTAATAAAGTCCTATTACTAATATTTTGCTATTACTGTTATCATCAGCCTCACCAATGATGTACATGATAGTAAAATAATTCTAACTTTTGTTGAACACTTAATACTGGAAAGCACTTTGTGTGCAGGTAAGAAAACAAACTCAGCAATTTGCTGAGGATCATTAGTTACTAAGTGGGGGCAGAACTTCAGTGCAGGTGAGTGTACAGCTTATACTTTTTATGCTATAATGTCATTTAAATTCATCAACAGGATGCATTAATTTGAGTTTTATGAAAACACCACCTTATAGGTTACTAATTTGAGTAAATTTTTAGTCATTTTTATTGTCTTTTTTTTCTGGGTGATTCTATATAATAAAAGGCTAATACGCAAATCAACCGAACAGCAGAACGACCGGTTGCTATGACGTGCACTGATCACCAGGGGGCAGACGCTCATTCCCACAGGGGGAGCGCCACTCAGCCAGAAGCCAGGCTCATGGCTGGCAAGTGCAGTGGCAGTGGCGGGAGCCTCTTTCACCTCCACGGCAGTGCTAAGGATGTCTGACTGATGGCTCCCAGACTGTGAGAGGCACAGCCGGGATGAGAGAATCACCCCCCCCCCCCCCCCCCCGTACATGAATTTCGTGCACCGGGCCTCTAGTTTTGACATAATGGAATGCAAAGGATACCTCATTCCATTGTCTCTGGAGGAAAGAAATGAAATTAAAAGAAAGCCAAGTAAGAAATTAAAGAGGAAATGAAAAGAAACACCTGTATCCAGGACCACTGGGTGCCAGAACTTAGGCCAGCCCACTGTGTGCATCTCTTCCCAACTCTGGTCAGTGACTATATATTGGTAGCTGAAAATCGGCCACAGTGGGTTTTTTTGCACCACATAAATCAACAAATGCCATTAGTCTCCTAATACAGGATTGCTACTGTGACAGGATTCTGTAATGAAGGTGTTAACAGGGCTGTACTCCCTCTGAAGGCTCTCGGGGAGAATCCATTCCTTGCCTCTTTTATCTTCTGGTGGCCCAGGTATTCCTTGTCCTGCATCCATATCACTGAAATCTCTCTGCCTCCATGATCACATTACCTTCATGTTTTCCATCTCAAAACTCCCACTGTCTTGCTCTTATAAGGACACTTGTGATTACATTTAGGGTCCACTGGCTAAACCAGAATAAGCTTCTCATTTCAAGATCTTTAACTTAATCACATCATTTGCCATATCAAGTAATATTCATCTATATATATAAAAGCCTAAGTGACTGGCCGACCCAGCAACTGGACTACTGGCCAGTAGCTATGATGCGCACTGACCACCAGGGGGCAGACTTTCAATGCAGGAGCTGCTCCCTGGTGGTCAGTGAGCTCCCACAGCAGGAGTGCGGCTCAACTGACAGATGGGTGCCAGATGCCAGGCTCACGGCCAGCAAGTTCAGCTGCGGTGGTGCGAGCCTCTCCCATGGACACCCACCCTGTGTGCCGAGTGGCGGCAGTGGCAGGCGCAGTGGGGCCAGGATGAGTGGGAGCGGCAGGGCACCCAGCCCGGGCTCGAGCTCCTCCCTGGCCGCCTGCCACTTTGTGCACTACTTTGTGCTTGTGGGACTGAGGTGGACAGTGGGCTGGAGCCCTATGAGCTGGCAGGTAAGGCCAGGCTGCAGCGGTGCAGATGTCCACTGATCCCCAACGGCCAGGCTGAGGGACCCACCGGTGCATGAATCCCTGCACCAGGCCTCTAGTTCTTTTATAATATACTATTCACAGGTTCTGGGAGTAGGACATGGATTTTTGTAGTGGGTCATCATTCAGCCCATTACAGATATAAAGCAGTTTTTGTTTTATTTATTTTAGGGATGCTGGCTCACCTGCACATCTCTGATCCTTGGTTAAATAAAAACATTTCAATGGCGTGACACAGGAAATAACCCTTCAGGGCCAATGCCACCAGGAAATTTCTGTTGCAGTGAGAGCCACACACACTAGTTGAATGTCAGCCCTGTCTAGGAAATATCCTTATCACTTTAGGGGACAGGTGCAATTGATTAAATTATTAATACATTAAACGTTTATCACACTGTTCATTATAATGGATGCCACTGATACTTTAAAAATTGTAAAGTGACATGAAATGGAAATCATAAGAAGGATTTTATTGAGGCATATCCTTAACTGATGACTGGAATATTTTTGTAGCCTCCTTAGACTGTCTGTGTTTTCAAGTTTTCCTTTACATCACACATCTGGTCTCCTTTCTTTTAAAGTATCCCCATGATAAATTTTCATGAAAATAATTCTATTCTTAGATAGAAAATCAATTTTAGGGTGGGCATCTGGCAATATTTATTGACATTTGGGGTAAATTCTTAATTTAAAAAATTAAATTTGGGGGATGACACCCAAATAGATATTTAAAAATGAGAGTAGGTGGGATTTGTGACAAGTAATCTTGGGCTTCCAAGATAGTCTGGAATTTAAAGTTGTTTTTATTCATTATGTTTGTACTTGTTAGCAGAATTTTAAAATAAAGTGTGACTGTACCTATCTATATTAGTATTATTATTTTCTAATAGAACTGTAATGCCACCGTTTCCATTAATTTTATGGCTGTTCTCAATCAGCTAGTTATTTGGCTAACATAAGTTGTTGCCTTGAAGATGCATTGGCTCTTAGAAGCAAATTCCTGGGGGTGGAGCCTAAACTGATCCAGGGAAGTGATCAAGCTTTAAGTTGTGTTTTGGACATGGTTGGTTCTAAGGCATGCCACTGAACATCTGTTTTCTCTAGAACAGTACTTCTCAATCCTGGCTGTACATTAGAATCACAAGAGCTGATAAAAATCCTAATTTTCCGGCCAATTACAAAGGAATTTCTAAAGGTGGTGCTTCATCTTCAATATTTTTTAAACTCTCCAGGTAACTGCAATGCATAGGTGAATTTGGAACTGAAACATTGCTCTTGGAGGAAATAATCCTGTTTCTCCTCCCAGGTAAGAGGAGTCCTTAGAAATCATCTTTTACCAGAGATCCTTAGTGTCCTAGTATCAAAATATTACTACAAAAAGACTAGGATTATATATTTTAAAAATAGACATTCAGGTGTTTCTGTTACTTGCTACTAATAACCAGGTTTTAAAACCAGGTTGGGTGCAGCAGAATCCATTCAGATATCACTGAATAACTGGAGGTGTCTAACTTTCAATTACTTGTAGTTCTTTCCTGTCATTAGAAAATACTTTCCATCCTTTAAGTCCTCATCTTGGGTCCCCAGTTTCCAATTACAAGACAAGTGAAGAAAATGCTACACAGTGTCTGCTTCAGGGGCTATTATATAGTGACTAGAGGCCTGGTGCACAGATTCATGCACAAATGGGGTCCCTCAGGCCTGGCCCTTGTACCCTCTCACAATCCAGGGGCCTTCGGGGGATGTTGGACTGCTGGTGTTGGTCTGATTCCCTCAGGCCAGGCTGAGGGACCCTACCAGTGCACAAATCCGTGCACTGGGCCTCTAGTATGCATATAAGATCTTTGGTTAATCTCTTCCCACCCTTCCCCACTTCCCTCTGAGATTCATCAGTCTGTTCTATGTTTCCATGCCTGTGTGTTGAGCGTCTGCCCCCTGGTGGTCAGTGCGTCATAGCTACCAGTCGAATAGTTGAACGGTCGAATGGTCGCTTAGGCTTTTATATATATAGATAGATGAGGAGGTTTTGGTAGCTTGGACTCCTTTCTTAGTAGTAGAGATGGGGAGAAGCAAATTGATTTGAGGTATCTTCAGAAGGTAGAATATGTAACACTGTGTGACTGTTGGAAGGTGCAAAGTGAAAGAGGGCTGTGACAAAAATACCTTTTGGAGATCAGGCACATTCAGGGTGGATGGAAGAAGATTTGACTTTGGGTGGTGAATGCACAATGCAATATACAGATGATGTATCATAGAATCGTACACTTGAAACCTACATAATCTTATTAACCAATGTCACCCCAATAAATTTAATTTTAAAAAGAACTCTTCAGGCCTCTGACTTGAATAAATATGTGGCATAATTTCCTGAGATAGGGAATGCAGGAGGAGTGACAGTGAAAAAAGATCACAAGTATGATTTTGGATAAACTTGAGATGTGCAAGCAGAGATGACATTAGGACAGTAGGCTAGGAAGAGAGGCTGGAAGTTACAGGTACATGAAACTAGGTGGAAGAGATTGTCTAGGGAGAATAAAAGAAGAACGTGAAAGGGGGAAGTTGTTGCTTTTATGTTTTTTTAATTTTAAATAGAGTGAATTTATTATGCTAGAATGTTGATGGGAAGCAATCGGTATGGAGGGAGAGGTTGAAGATACAGTGGCCCGAGTGAGACCTCTGAGACAGAAGAAGACATAGGATTTAGAATATGTGTGGCCTTGACTGGGAATCAAACCTGAGAATGAGCCATATCAGCCAGGCAAGAAGGAGATTTTGTGGAAGGAGTAAGTCTTGAAAAAGGGAGCAGGAGCGAGATGATTAGAAAGGAAGAGAGAAGCATTTCAAATGAGGAATATTATGGCAAGGGCTCCCCAGGAGCAGGCATTAGGGAGCATCACTCACTAATGATCAGCTCACTTCTGGGGGCTGCTGCCAACAGGGGCTGATGCACACAGGATGTGGAGAAAGGGAAAGAAGGAATGAAGGATCTGAGGTGACCCTCTAGTCCTTATGAACGCCAGCCCAGGAAAGCCAGCCCCTGGTTTCTCCTGTCCTCTAGGATGGATTAATTCAGCAATTAACACGCCTGTAGTCAGTTCTTGTACTGAC
>NW_005875855.1:0-11088 GCF_000147115.1 Myotis lucifugus | reverse complement strand
CCACCTTTTTCCCTTTCTTTGTGATTTTTAAAATTTATTCTTGTTCTTATTTTTAGTTTTTCATCTCTACTATTTTTCTTAAGGCAGGAACCATATCTGGTTGGTTCATCACTCTCTCACTATTGTCTAGCCCAGTTTTATTGCACAGGGCATATTCTCTGTAATACTTAATAGATGATTAAGCTTCCATTTACCAGAAAACGAATTTCAGAGAAATCAAAATGTGTGCTCAAGCCTAACTAGAAGCAGAATCAGAATTTATTTCTTTTATTTCTGGGTCTCACTTCTCCCCTTCTGCAGTGGATCATTTCCATACTGTTTAGGCTTCTAGCAGAGTGCCCAAAATGGTAACCACATTTACACATGAAGCCTAGTGACTGGTATTCAGTTGTTGAAGAACTCTCACTGAGAAAATAATATTTGTCATCTCAACTGTAAACTCTGGGATTGGTTTGAGTAGATTTGTGTAAACTTTCATTTTATGAAAATTATAACAAATGCAGTGGGTGTTCATCTGTCCTAAATGATGGAAAGTAATGTCCTTGAACCTCTGAGCTTAGCTACAAATTCCTCTATATAAACAATGCTCAATCAATATCAAATACTTGGCTTATAAATTCTTCTGTTACATATTTCTTAATGTATATGATATTGGATAGCCAGAATTTAATATGTATTTAAACATGAAAGATAATTACTAAATAAATATTTTCCTTCTATAAACTTGTATAGGTTGTTTGATTTGAAGTTATTGAGTCTTGCATATCCTTTAAACCTGAAAATATTAATTTAATAATTTTTATTACTCAAGGCAAGCCCAAATAGATATTTCTTCAGTAATGGATGAAGTCAGGAAGTTATTTATAACTTTCAGTAGATTTTTATACTTCTCCAGCTAGCAAGAGTTCTTGGGTAATAAAAGCCGATCAGATAAAAAAATAAAAAACTCACTGTTGAAATCAGTGAAAAATCAACGAAACACAAACAAAATGAAAACTAAGTCATAACATTAATAAGAAAGTGAAAGGACACCCCATTTATTGAAATGAAATATTTGCAAATTGTATATCTAACAAGTAACTGATATCCGTGATACATAAAGAACAGTTACAACTCAACAATAAAAAGACAAATAATTTAAAAATTCGTGATACATAAAGAACAGTTACAACTCAACAATAAAAAGACAAATAATTTAAAAATGAGCAAAGGATCTGAATAAACAGTTTTCTAAAGATTATAATCAAATGACCAATAAGCACATCAAAAGATGCTCAACATCATCAGTCTTTAAGGAAATTTGAATCAAAACCACAACGAGAAGCCAGTCAACATCTAATAATACATATGTAATTAAAAAGACAGACAATAACAAGTATTGGGGAGGATGTGGAGATGTTGTAACCCTTACACATTTTTTTGGAGAGAATGTAAAATGTAGCCACATTCTAAAATAGTTTGGTACTTCCTCAACTGGATAAACAAAGAGTTACTATATATCCTAGCAATTTTACTCTTAGCTATAGTCCCAAGAGAATTGAAAAAATGCCCATTCAAAAACTTGTACAAGTATGTTCATAGCAATGCTATGCATAACAAACAAAAAGTGGAAATAACCCAATGCCCATCAACTGATGAATGGATAAATAAAATGTGGTATATCCACACCACATTATATGATTTAGTCACAAAAATGAAGTACTAACATATGCTATAATGTGGATGAGCCATAAACACATCATGCTAGGTGAAAGCAGCCAAACACAAGAGACCATTTATGATTCCATTTGTATAAAATGTCCAGAATAGGTAAATCCACAGAGACAACAAGTAAATTAGTAGTTGCCATGGACTGAGGGGAGGGAGCAATGGGAAGTAACTGCTAAGGGTATGGAATATTGCAGCGATCTTCACAGCAGGGTTCAGGATCTGAAGGAGGGGCTGACGCACAAATGAAAATGCTATACAAGAAATATGAATTTAGAAGGCATTGGGGGCCAGGTGGAGCCTCTTTCTTGAAGAGACACACTGACTTCTGGCCTGGTCTGTGTTTTATTTGCTTGAATACACATTTGCCCTTTAGCAATGCATACAGGCATATCAAAGGTAAAGTTTGGTAAACAGTAAAAGGATTATCAGGATAGGGAATTGCCTTGAGCCACCACTTACCTCAACACTAACAATTGGTGCTTAAGGTCAGCCTTGCTAATGCCCAAAGTCCACCGGGAAGGCATTCATTGGTGCACTCTTATGACAGTATCCCCACAGACTATCTTTTTGGATTGATAAAAATGTCAAAAACTGAGTGGTTCTGTAAATACATATGCTCTGTAAATATACTAAAAGCTACTGAAATGCCTACTTTAAAATGGTGAATTGTATGATATGCAAATTATCTCAAAATGTTATGAAAAATAAATTGATAATATGAATAGCCCCAAATTTATTAAAGAAATTAAATTTAAGCTTTAAAGTATTTCTATGAAGAAAATTCTTGATACATTCACTGGTAGAGTCTATAAAGCATTTTAGGAAGAAATTATATAAATTCTTCCAGAAAATAGAAGAGGAGGGAATGTTTTCCAACCCATTCTATGAGGCCAGTTTTATCCAGGTTTCAAATGAAAGACAATAGAGATCAGAAAACTACTTAGTGACCAGAATTTATCATTCATGAACATAGACTCAAAAATCATTATGAAGCATTGTCAAATTGAATTTAACAGTATATAAAAAGATAATATCACTTGATCAACTGGGGTTTTTCCCTGGAATACAAGAGTGGGGGGGGGTTATCATTTGAAAACAAAACAACATAAATCACTATATTAACAAACTAACAAAGGAAAATGATACAATTTTCCCAATAGATGAAAACAATGCAATATTTTCCATAAGTTAGGAATAAAACAATATCCTCAATCAGTTGAAGTGTACATAAGAAAACCCTACAGCGAATATCCTCATACTTAATGGTAAAAATCTGAATGCTTTTTACTTAAATGGGGAACGGCTCCCTTTTACTTTTGGGAGAGGGCTGACTTGGCTCAGGTCACATCAATGAAATTACTGAGCCACTTGGCTCAGCCTTTGGAGAACAGGAGAGACTTCTACTGCCACATTTTGAATTCTTCTCAATAATTTTGCTCACCCTACTTTTTTTTTTTTTTTTTCTGTTGAAAGGAATGAGTTGTGTTGGGCAATAGGAATCATGATGTAGGCTATTTTTCATTTGCTTCTCTAGATCCTTTGCCTTTCTCCCCTTTGTGCTCTAGAGACCTCTCATTAGGCTACATTCCTTGCTCTGTGTCCCAATAGGATCAGTCAGTTGGAGGAACTGGCAGGAGACCAGAAGGTGAAGACCAGAATCTTCTATATTTATTCCTCCATCTCCCTCCCTGCTGTGCCTTAAACTGGCAATAGCTGCATTCCTTGACCAAATGCTTCTCCCCTAAAGCTGCAGGTCCCCAATACTGTCCCTTTGAGGCCCAGGGATGATAACCACTTCCTGCTGTTGCCAACTTCAAGGCAGTTCATACCTTTGCACTCATATTCTAATGAGTGCTAAAATTAAGAGTATTAAGGAAGATAGAGGCGATAGACCTGAGGCTAAAGACTTGAAAGACATAAATATTTGTGACTGCACACCTTCATAAAGGTCTACTAAGATTGAAAATGTGTTATAAGCAATTAGATTTCTACTTGCCTTGCACATTTTTATATACGCATGTTTAATTAAATATATCTATATGTTTCTATACATTACATATTTTAGAGTGGTGTGTCAAATCTGTTTTGGGATAGCACTTCAGGACTGATTAGGACAGTTTCCATACTTTTACAAATTAAGGCTACTGGCATATCACGGATACTACACAGAATTTAAATAGTGTTATAAAGACTTAATGATTTTAGGAAACTATGTATGAGATTTATTTCTGCATATGTCTTTAGATTAGATATTTACCCTATCAAGTAAATACATGATCAAATTACTCCACCATTAATTTCTCAGTCTTTTAAAATATATTAAAGTACAGCAAGCTCTTAGGCATAATACCATCCTATATACGTCTTGTTAGTATGCTGATTGTCATGACCTTTCAGATTATTTTGTCTCTAGCAAACACTTCCCATATGGGCTTTTTTTCTTTTTTCAATTCATCTTGTTGACAGTATTACAGAAGTCCCCATTGTGTTTTTGTTTTTTTTCCCATTGACCCCCTCCACCCTGCCCCCACCCCTCCCAAGTCTTCACCATAGTATTGTCTGTGTTCAAGGGCTATGCATATATGCATATAGGTTCCCTGGTTAATCTCTCCCCACACTCCTCTCCCCCACCTTCCCTCTGAAATTTGTCAGGCTATTCTAGGCTTCTATTTCCCAAACCATTTTTCTGTATGATTTACAAATCATGGTACAGATTTTAGGAAATCATTTTATTTCTTCCGCCAGTCCTTCTTCTGCTTTCTCTTCTGAGTTCCTTCTATTTCAAGGTATATATTTGGAGCAATTTTTGTGGGTCAAGCACTGTGATATGCACTGGAAAGAAACCTCTGGCTAGAGTCAGGACTTAGTCTTGAACTTAAGGAAATTAGAATGTAAGCAAGAGAAAAATTACAAACACCGATGAAAGTACAATGCTCGCTGCCATTTAATACTTAGCATTTGGTAAACTGAGCAGTAGGGAACATCAAGTTCAATATAGCCAATTTACTCATGAAAAATATCACTGGATATTTGTCCTGACTTATTACCCAGGCTCACTGGCAACCGTGGCAGAGCTGTGGGAGGATCAGAGACTGCTTCATAGTATTAGTACCCTGACTCCTTGGCAGGATTATGTGCTTGAGGACTTGTTCCGCCAGTGGTGTCAATGTGTTGTTTGTGCTCATCTGCCACCATTTGTCCATTTCCCTTAAGACCCATGTTCGGCCTCGGGGTCATTTGTTACAACAGTCATTTGGCAGGAGTTAGGGGTGAAGCATATAACCATGGTCGCCAGAGCACAAGTATAACTAGCTTATGAGGATTTCAAGTTGGCACCTTGGCAACCGCAGTATGAACCTTAAAAAATTTTTTTCATTGGTTGACTTTTACCCCTAGTCTTAAAATCTAAAGAAAACCAATTTTAGGGTTTATAAGTCAGTCTAATTTATACAAAAGAATAGTGGGGTGATAATTTTGATAACACCACGTGTATTATCTATCATGGTTGATATTGAAATACTTTAAATACAAACTACTCATTTTACTGATTTCCTTAAAAAGCAGAAAACTTGCTATTAATTTAGTCTGGATCTATATCCCAATGCTACTTTATATACTTAGAAATAAATTAATGTTATAGAGAAATGATTTTCCTTAAAAATGTTTATTCCATTTTAAACCACATTAATATAAAATATTCACAAGACAACTTTCAAAGTATTTTAAGATTACTTTGTGTTGATAATTGCACTCTATAAATATACTAAAAATTATTAAATTATACACTTGAAACAAGTGAATTTCATTAAAATGGTCTATAAAAACAAAAAGAAAGAAAAACGACTTAGACAAATAGTGAGAAATCATCTTATATAATAAAAGCCCAGCAACCAAATGGCAGAACGACCAGAACAACCAGTTGACTGGTCGCTATAATGCGCACTGACCACCAGGGGGCAGACGCTCAATGCAGGAGCTGCTCCCTGGTGGTCACTGTGCTATCACAGTGGGAGCACCACTTGGCTGACAGTGGCTGCTCCTGCTGCGAACCAGGCGATGAGCAGGAACCCGGGCTGCGATCTTTGAATCCTCACCCCAGGCTCCTTCTCCTGGCTCCCTGCCTCCTCCTCTGGATGTCCACAGGCCGTGCGGCACCGCCGTTGGGCTCGCAGAGCTGCCCCAGAGGCTGGGAGGTGGGTTCATGGCCACTGCGGGACTGAGGTCTACTCTGCCGCCTCTCAGTGCTATTTTCCCTGGGCCCGGCCCCGACCGGGTCCCCTGGAGAGGTGAGTGCTCCGCTTCTGGGAAGATGCAGGATCAGGGAGCAATCGCTCAGAGGGCGGGTCCACAGCCGCTGGGCTGACCTGGATGAGCAGCGCTCCCACAGCGGGCCGATCCCCGAGGGCCTCACCGCCCACCAGTTTACAGGTCCCTTGCACTGAGGCCTCTAGTTTAGATAATAAAATTCTTTTTCTTACAACCTTCAATCTACAAACCATTTGATAAACAGCCAAATTTTTATTTCTTTAGACCTTGATCCCATCATTTTCCTGCCACCATTCCACCCTTGAAAATCCTGTCAATTCTTTTTGTTTGTTTGTTTTGTTTTGTTTTAAAATGTTTTTGGCTGAAAGTATTACATATGCCCCCTTACCCCTCATTGATCCCTTCTAGTCCACCCTTGCCCCCGGCCTTCACCACACCTATTGATCCACACTTTACATGGCTCTTCCAACTGCTTCTCTTACCTGGCTTGTGAAAGCGAAGAAGATTTCCGTATTTGGTGGCAATCTGACCTTAATGTCGTGAATCAATATCAATTGAAATGCTCAGAAGCGTGAAGCCATGCAACTGATTAACAGGTGAGAGGTGAATTGCATCTTCTCTAGAGAAAACAAGGAAATAAATGAAGCATGGATCAATAAGTAATGGACTCGCCAATGGTGTAATCTGATTCTATGCCTCCTATATAAAATAAATTAGTTTAAAGCTTAACCATCTATTTGAATAATATCAGGCACAGGAAACCCTCTTGAGGCTTGAATATCTATTTTTTTCCTCTTGAAGGATTTGAAGGACGAAACTCTAGATATGATTTTCTTTTCTTCTTATGAAAAAAGGAGATTGGCATTGGATATGCATAAATGTAAAAGCCTAAAATTCCTGATGTGAAAATATGAACTACTTTTTTTATCTTTGTTAATCCTCACCTTAGGATATTTTTTCCATTGATTTTTTAGAGAGAATGAAGGGAGGAAGAGTGGGGGCATGCATGAGAGAGAGAGAGAGAGATTGGTTGCCTCCCCGAGCCCCTAACCAGGGCTGGGGATCAAACCTGCAGCCCAGTTATGTGCCCTCGATCGGGAATCAAACCTGAAACCCTTTGATAGGTGGGCCTACACTCAACCACTGAACCACACTGGCCAAGGCTGAACGACTCTTTGGTAACAAAGCATATTTTTCTTTGTCTCTAAATGGGGAGAGTAGGTGTTTATCCTTAAAATTATAAGTGACTTTCACTTTCTAAGTATTTATTTGTCATAAACAATATCTAATGGTTGAGTTTGTTGACTCAATTCATTTTATAAGTTAGGTATTGGAATCATAGAATTGTGAGGACTTTGAGAGGCCCACGTACACTAATTTAACCTTTGAGCTCTACCTTGGAATGCTCTAATGCACAGCTGGTATGAAGCTGGTTTGAGAATTTATTTATACCTTTCAATCATACAACTGCTTTGGTCATTGAACATTTTCTACATAAATAAATCTTTAGATATTTACATGCATATATTTCTATGTTGAATATATTTATACTTCTAAATGAATATATTAGAGAGAATAGATTTCTATTGTGGGCCATAGGGAATTAAACATAATTTGAGTTATTCTTCTTCATTGGTTAATTTTCTGATTATTATATGGCAGATTTTTCTTTATTTAAAAATATGGATTGTAAATATTTTCAAGTTAAAAATATAATAAGAAAAGAAGATTAATTAGGAGAGAGAGTGATAGAAAACAGATTGCATAAGGCAGTCTATAATAAGAATTTTCCATGGAATTCTGTTTGAAGCTGGGACATTCAATTATATTACTATATATTTTTATTGCTATACCACTTTAATGTTAAAGTATGTTCATCATTATGACCTTTATTAATGGTTTTTGGCTTGATATGTTTCTTTCTTAGTTTCGAATGAAGTCATATCCATTTTTTTAGATGGTTATAGTCTGTTTTTTCTACAGGTAAAAACCATGAAAAATCTTTAATATTTAACTTAAAATTGAGAGAATTCCATTAGTAATTTCATAATTGATAACTTATTTGAAAAGGTACATTGGGTTGTGAGATGGAAATATTCCCTTGTATTGTCTTTTCATGGAATCAACCTTCTTCTCACTACATTAGTTTTCCAAACATGCTCACATCTGCATCTTTTTAAGAAATGGTAAATTATATCTTTTTCACTTGCCTCCTCCTTTTAGAGAAATACTGTTTGCTGCCCCCTTTTTACTTCTCTGTCATTTCTAGTCTTTATTATTTTAATTCCTAAAGATAATGTGTTTATTTGCCTCATCATCCTTTTGAAACTTTCCAGTTCGGGAATGAGAGTGTACATGTCTTGATTACCCAATAAAGGACTAGTTTCTTTCCATCCTTTTTCTTTATATTTTCCAATTGACATGTTCAATTATTACTTTCAAACCCTCACTAGGATTAAATAAAACAGACCACTGAGACTGCCAGTGTGTTCCATTGTTTCATAAAGCCATAGGCATTTTCCTTAAATATCAAGCTCTTTTTTCTCGCCTTGCCAACAGTTGGAGAACTGACCTTTTTCTATGAAAGCCAAGTGAGAGATCCTTTAATTTCCAGTATTGCTTGAATTTAATTTAAGCTACATTTCAAACTAGCGCTGTCATGTAGCCACTAATTCTCACTTTGTTAAAACATGGCTTTTGCCAGAACACAGATCTGTCTTCTATAATTTCCACAGTGAGTTCTCATTCATAAACCTTTGACCCAAAACATTAACTCAGACAAACTAGAAAGCAAAATTCCTTAATGATACACAGTACATAAAACTAGAATAGGCAATGTTTAATGCAGTGTTGTTTTAGTAGGCATGATAGGACATTTTTTGAAATGTTTAGTTGTTATATCCAAGGATTTTTTGTTTTGTTTTGTTTTTAAACATGTCAGGGTCATTTGGAAGCATTGGCTCTCTACCACGTGGTTTAAAAATATTGGGAAATCCTTCCTGCCCCAAATGTGTGTCGAATTCTTCTTAGTTTTTTAAACAAAAGTGTTATCCTTATAATCCTTTGATGGCTCCCCTTAGGATTCAAGATAAAGTTCAGAATCCTAAGCTTAGCCCATGACACTTCATTTTCAGCTTCTTCTTTGTGCCTTGCATGTTGTTCAGAACCATTCTTTTTTTTTCTTTTTAAATATGTTTTTATTGATTTTTAGGGAGAGAGGAAGGGAGAAGGATAGAGAGTGAGAAACATCAATGAGAGAGAAACATCACTGATCAACTGCCTCCTGTAGGCCCTCCACTGAGAATTGATCTCGCAACCTGAGCATGCGCCTGACTGGAATCGAACCAGCCTACTCCAGGTTCATGGGTCGACACTCAACCATTGAGCCACACCAGCCGGGCCAGAGCCATTCTTAATGATTCATGGTTCCTTCCTTGCCTCAGGCTGTTTCACACCTGTGTCTTCTTCATATAGTCCTAAGTGTCTGGAACATCCGTCCTCTCTCATAACCAACTTCCTCATTCTACAAAACTCAGCTCACTTGTCACAGTACACATAGAGCCTTCACAGATGTTTCCCCCAAACTCCTCTGTCTTTCTATCTTTCAGTGTAAATCTCTCATATTATTTATCACTCCACTATAACTAATGGTGTTTAGTTGCTGCATTAGACATGTAAAAATGCCTTAATCATGTTATATTCTTAGCACCTTATAGAGTGCTTGGCACATGGTAGCTGTTCAGTAAGAGTCTGCGTAGTGAATGTGTAAATGAACAAATTAATGTTTAATATTTCAACATTGGAAATTTATTTTCTTTTAAAGACTTAATTTATCAAGTTTTCTCTTTTGAAATGCATATATTATAAATGAAGTAATAATACATCAACTCACTATTAGTTTTACCCCCTTCAATGCAACAAGTATCATTTAAAACTAGTTCATGTAGCACTGGGTTAGGCCATACAGATGGGTCTTTTTACTATTTTGTGTAACAAGGTCATGAGATTGGGAAAGAGGGACTTGCCTTTTACTCTTGGCTGCATACCTCACCTGATGTCCAGCTCAGCCTTAGTTCCCTTATCACTTAGGAAGAAAATGATATTCATGCTACGGAGTTATTATAAAGAGCAAAATGTTATACATATATGCTTATATATGTATACTTTATACATCCGAGGTTAAAGTGGAAATATATATTTTAACACTTGATTTCACAATTGATGAGCCCAGGAAAGGGAGAGCTGAGAATTTTGTTGAGGAATAAGAAAAAGAGACGAATTTAGTCTGAAGGTCCTTGTCAGAAGCCTGAGTATGTGTAGGTTTGATGGTAGTGCATGTAAAAGATCAACCGAAGGACTTGTATGCATGCATATAAGCATAACCAATGGGGGGTAGGGGAGGCCAGGGGATTGTCAAGGGCAGGAAAAAAAAGGAGACATATGTAATACTCTTTGTAATACTTTAAGCAATAAAACAATTAAAAAAAGGATAATAGAAGAACAAAAAGCATGTTTGGCACGTAAAATAGCAATAAAACTTACCTATTTCACATTTATTCCCATGACTGACCCTACATATTGTAATAATCTTGGCTAAATACATTATAAAAGGCAATATTAAAGCAGAAATCAGAGCCATGGCTCATGCTCAGAATGATTGCCTTCTGAAGTACAAAGATCCTAACATGAAAGATTCCACCATTCCCTAAACATATGCAAATAGTGCAGTTAAGAAACCCACCTGCTTCTCTATTCTCTTGGTTAGGATTTTTTGCTTAGTTGATTACTTTTATTTTATTTTAAAAAATTTATCTTTGATATTGAAAGTATTACAGATGTCTCCCTTTTCTCCCGAATTGGCCCCCTGCACCCTGTCCCACCCCAGGCCTTTACCGTGCACTATTGTCTGTGTCCATGCCTATATGCATATCAATTCTTTGGTTAATCACTCCCCTCCCTTCCCTCTGAGATTCCAGCAGTTGATTAGTTTTAATTGTAAGCATATTGGAAAGTTTTCTGTTAAGAAGAATAACCATATCATCATGTGGACCTGAACTCTTGGTTGGTTGGCTAAGGTAGGTTGTTCTGATTTGGGCTCAAATCTAAGACTTA
>NW_005875854.1:0-11097 GCF_000147115.1 Myotis lucifugus | reverse complement strand
GGCATCATTGTCATGAGACACAAAAGTGATAGCCAGGCCTTTGGTGCCAAAGCGACCGGCCCGGGCCACCCGGTGGAGGTAGGTGTCCGAGTCCCCAGGCATGTCATAATTGAAGACGATGTTGACTCGCTCAATGTCCATCCCTCGGCCAAACAGATCGGTGGCCACCAGGATCCGCCGGTGAAAGTCCTTGAACTGCTGATAGCGTGCTAGGCGCTCCTCCTGGGCCATGGCCCTGTGGATGGCGATGGCTGGGAAGTTCTGTTGCACGAGTAGCTGGGCCAGGGCCATGCAGCGCTGCACCGACCTCACGAAGATCACCGCCTGGTTAAACTCTAGCACGTCCAGGAGGTCGAGGAGTTTACGGTTCTTTTCTCTCTCGTTGAGCTTGACATAGTGCTGCTGCAGCCCATGCAGCATGAGCTTGGTCTCACAAAGATAAATTGATGCGAATGAAGGAAGAGTTTTGGGATTTTTTTTCAATTACAGTTGAAATACAATATTTGGAAGAAGAATATCTAAAGTAATTTCAGCAAGCTACGAATATTCATTGTTGTTTTTCTTTTGTTTTTTTTCATGAGCTATGGGTTCACATTGGCATTTGATAGAGTCCTGACCATGGGCAAGGAGGCAGCCAGAGGTGTGGGTAGGAAAAAAACATCGTACTCCACATACAATTCACTCTGTTAATCCATCAACCCACACCACTCCTACCCCAACTAGTAGTCCAAATAAGATAAAATGGCCCAGGAACAGGCTGTACTGCTCTCTTATCAGTCTGTTGAGCCTCAGAATTGGAGAGTGAGGAGTATTTGAAGCTCTGTCCATTTAGTTTCACAACAATAAATAAGCAGAGGCAGGAGGCGGTGGCAAAGACACTGGCAGCCATACATCTTGCTAGGTCTTTATAGCTGTGTCTCTGGATTTGTAGGCCACTCCTCGACTTCTCAGCTCCCTCACGATTCCTTGGGGCAGGCGACCAGTGACTGACACTGCATACACTCCAGGCTGAAAGGTACTGACTCGCTGCCACTTGGAGACCCAGCTGTCCTCTGAACTCATCATTGCAATGATTCCATCAAAGGAAGAGCTGGTGCAGTCATACACCACCTCTCGGTTACCCTTCATCTGAAGGTATGCATCACAATTATCACAACCATCATATTCAAACTGGTCTATAGTCTTGACCAGCGAACACAACAAACAAGCCCGCAGATGCCACGTGTCCTTGGGTACGGTCTTCAGAGCCATCCTCTCCACAGGAGCAGAAGAGCGAAATTCTCCGAATGTTCGTTTTTAACTTTTATCTAAAATGAAACAAATGATATATTTTCACTATTCTTTTTCAATCTTTCATCAGTTGCAAATTCCAACAATTATCCTTTCAAGTTACCCTTAGAATTAAATCATCTTTTGATGAAAGCAATGAAGTCAAGATTCTATGCAGTGCTAGTGTCACAATCAAACTAATTTCATTGATTTTTTTTGGAACATTTTCTGAACTTTATGGGAAAACCAACAGCGACGATCAACTGGCTAAAAGCGAGCCTCCCTATTCCGTCTCACTCCAGTGCCATCTCCCCTGACGCTCGCTGGCTTTAGGGCCGCCAAGGTCACAGTTCTCAGGGGCCCCAACGCTGTGTTCCGAGGGTCCACAGGAAGGCAGGTCAGGAGAGGCGCCCGGAGGAAGCACGTCGGTTCGGGGAGCTGCCGGAGGCACACAGAACCGGTCCCCCGGGTCAGGGCAGGCGGAGGTCGGCACACCGGAGGAACAGGGGTGCTCTCCCGCACAGCGCGAACGGCGGGACCTCAGTTCTCCTCGGGCTTGTCGGCTCGGCGGTCCGCAGGGCTGCAGCATCTTCTCCATCACGTTGAAGCGGACTCGAGCTTTGCTCTCGTTCTCCGCAACCGTGAAGTAGTTGAGGAGGTCGAAGTGGCCCATGTAGGAGCAGTAGGAGTCGCGGTGCTGGTTCACCAGCCATTCCCACTTGGTGGTGTCGGCGTGGCCCGTGCCGATGTACTTGGACTGCAGGTGCTCCAGCTGGCTGTGGATGGTGTAGCGGTCCGTCATCTCGCCGCTTTCCTCCTCGCTCTCAGGTCAGAGGCCCTGGCAACTGGGAACTGTCCTAGAAAGCCAAGCCAGAGAGGGACCGCTCCGCCGAACCTCTGAGCTGGCACTGGCGCGGGAGAATGACGTCTCCCAATCAAACTAATTTTAAAATATTACCAGGTGCAAGGTGGTCCTCCTGCACATGATTAGAACAGTTCACACCACATGGGACTCACTATGAACTATGAAGGCAAAAATCGTATCTTACAATGGTACCTATATGGACGGTCGGTCGGTCGGTCGGTGCAGGCCCTCTTCCAATTGCAGACTTCTGACTTCTTGTGTTCTCACTTGGGGAATGTGGCAGGCAGCTCTCTCAGGCCTCCTTTATAAGGGCACAAATCCCATCGTGAGGGCTCCACCCCCAGGACCTAATCCCATCCCAAAGCTCCAGCTCCTAATCCCATTAGCTGGCCCAATAGGATTTCAATTTATGAATTTGGGGCATGGTGGGAGTCACAACCATTCAGACCATAGCACTCATCTTCATTTCACTGTGTACCGGAAGCCAGTCCATCCTTGCTGCTTGACACAGTCGCTGCAGGGAAGAAACATCTGCACAGCATATGTTTCAAGGGACCTGGCGTATATGGCATACTGTTCTTAATATGTTTGCTCACCTTCTTGGCACTATGTGTTTTAACCAAGGTCACCTCTCCAAGAAAGGTTGTTTCCCCAGGTAGGGATTTTTCCCTGAAGTTGGGGAGGGAATAAAACCCCTTAACTAAGTGCCAGGCGTGGGTAGTTAATCACTTTAACTATGAACAATCACACTTAAGCTACATAATCTTTACTCCCTGGAATGGAGGTAAGAAACGCCCTAACCTTTGGAATAGAGATTGACAGGATTAAAGTCAACCGGCATAAATACACATGCAATAAGGCAATCCAACACAGAGCTTGGCTAGAGATCCTGGCGAGGCTGCTGATCAACTGAACCCTGTCTCCGTGTCATTCCTGCTTCGCCGACTCCGTCCACACCTTTGGGGACCCCTGGACCTGCTGGGGCTTTCTTATTGCCCAGGGCTCTAAGGAGTGCATCATGGAGACGCCCCCTAAGCAGCAGGCCATGGGGGAGAAAGTGCTGCGCTATGAAGCCTTCATCTCTGATGTGCTGCATCGGGACCTGCAAAAGGTACTGGATCATCGTGACAAGGTATATGAGGAGCTGTCCAAATACCTTCAACTGAGAAATGTCATTGAGCATCTCCAGGAAGCTAACCGCTCAGAGTTACATATGCAGGTGGATTTGGGATGTAATTTCTTCGTTGACACAGTTGTCTCAGACACCTCACGGATCTATGTGGCCATTGGATGTGGTTTTTTCCTGGAGTTGACACTGGCAGAAGCTCTCAAGTTTATTCACCGTAAGAGCAATCTCCTCACAGAGCTCAGCAACAGCCTCACCAAGGACTCGATGAATATCAAAGCCCATATCCACATGATGCTAGAGGGGCTTAGAGAACTGCAAGGCCTGCAGGATATCCCGGAGGAGACTCATCAGTGACTTCTTCCCCCCTCTCCAGACATTAAGGAACCAAGTTGGTGACTGGGGGCAAGGTGGTTATCACTTTGTGTCACACTCTCCTCCTCTGGAGAAGTGAGATCATGTGGATTGGACTAAGATAAAACATTTAAGCCGAAACCCGGTTTGGCTCAGTGGATGGAGCATCAGCTTGCGGACTGGGTGGTCCCGGGTTCGATTCCGGTCAAGGGCACGTACCTGGGTTGCGGGCACATCCCCAGTAGGAGATGTGCAGGAGGCAGCTGATCGATGTTTCTCTCTCATCGATGTTTCTACCTCTCTATCCTCTCCCTTCCGCTCTGTAAAAAAAATAAATAAATAAATAAATTAAATAAAATAAAATACATTTGGGAAAAAAAAATGTGTCTTGCTTTATTCGTTTATTTAACTTGTAGCTCAAAGGAACAATATGCATATTACACACAGTTCCACTGATTATACAGACATCAAACTTACTTACTTTTTTAATCCACAGATCCTGATCACAAATTCTTCTTCGTATTTTAAGGAAGCCTCGCTAACCATCTATTGTAGTTATCTAAGCATAGTTAGAGGCATAAAAAAAAAACTGGTTAAAGTTAAATTTCTACAAATGGGAAGTACATTTGGTAGTAAATTGTGTAAGAAATGGTCTGATTGGTCCTCCAGTTTGAAACTTGAAAGAAAGTAATAGGATTGTAATTATTTTATCATCTATTAACATAATTCTGAGTATAACTGCAGTATACTAATTCTTAGGAAGAAGCTGAACAGAATCCAGTTTTGGTTTGGATTTTTGTCTAACTATATTTTCTGACAAAATTCCTAGATGTTAAATGCAGTGTGGTATCCTAACTTGGATCCAGGAACATCAAAGTGCGTTATGACAAAAAATTGGTGAAATCTGAGTAAAATTTGCAGCTTAGTTAATAATAATATGCAGACGTCTTAGTTTTAACAAATGTTCCATGTTACTGGAACATTAGGGAAAACTGGTGAGGGGTAGACAAGAATTCTCTGTATAATAGTTGGAATGTTTCTATCTAGCATTATTATATATATATATATATATATGACTGACTTGAAAAGTGGGGGGAAGAAGCAAATTACAAGGCCATATTTGTATTTATTTTTGCATAATACAAATTTATTGTGACACAAATGTACGGTGTTTGAACAGAAAAAGAAAGCCCAGTGTCGCCTAGAAAGAGGAGTGAGTTGAAGCAGCACGTGGGAAGCAGGGTGGCTCCGGGATGTCAGGTGTGTGGTTAGCGTCTCAGCTCCATGTATGTGGAGATGTCCATTTCTTCAGGAAGCTCCGCCACATTGACTTCAAACCGACCCTGACCCTCATTGAGGTTCAGGACTACTACCCCAACTAGTAGTCCAAAAAGAGAAAATGGCCCAGGAACATGCTGTGCTGCTCTCTTATCAGTCTGTTGAGCCTCAGAATTGGAGAGTGAGGAGTATTTGAAGCTCTGTCCATTTAGTTTCACAACAATAAATAAGCAGAGGCAGGAGGCGGTGGCAAAGACACTGGCAGCCATACATCTTGCTAGGTCTTTATAGCTGTGTCTCTGGATTTGTAGGCCACTCCTCGACTTCTCAGCTCCCTCACGATTCCTTGGGGCAGGCGACCAGTGACTGACACTGCATACACTCCAGGCTGAAAGGTACTGACTCGCTGCCACTTGGAGACCCAGCTGTCCTCTGGACTCATCATTGCAATGACTCTATCAAAGGAAGAGCTGGTGCAGTCGTACACCACCTCTCGGTTACCCTTCATCTGAAGGTATGCATCACAATTATCACAACCATCATATTCAAACTGGTCTATAGTCTTGACCAGCGAACACAACAAACAAGCCCGCAGATGCCGCGTGTCCTTGGGTACGGTCTTCAGAGCCATCCTCTCCACAGGAGCAGAAGAGCGAAATTCTCCGAATGTTCGTCTTTAACTTTTATCTAAAATGAAACAAATGATATATTTTCACTATTCTTTTTCAATCTTTCATCAGTTGCCAACTCCAACAATTATCCTTTCAAGTTACCCTTAGAATTAAATCATCTTTTGATGAAAGCAATGAAGTCAAGATTCTATGCAGTGCTAGTGTCACAATCAAACTAATTTTAAAATATGACAAGGTGCAAGGTGGTCCTCCTGCACATAACTAGTCACACCACATGGGACTCACTATGAACTATGAAGGCAAAAATCGTATCTTACAATGGTACCTATATGGTCGGTCGGTCGGTCGGTCGGTGCAGGCCCTCTTCCAATTGCAGACTTCTGACTTCTTGTGTTCTCTTGGGGAATGTGGCAGGCAGCTCTCTCAGGCCTCCTTTATAAGGGCACAAATCTCATCCGTGAGGGCTCCACCCCCAGGACCTAATCCCCTCATGAGGGCTCCACCCCCAGGACCTAATCCCACCCCAAAGCTCCAGCTCCTAATCCCATTAGCTGGCGCAGCAGGATTTCAATTTATGAATTTGGGGCAGGGTGGGAGTCACAAGCATTCAGACTATAGCACTCACCTTCACTTCACTGTGCTTTATGGTCCTAAATGATTTAGAAAAATGGGCTCTAGCCAGTTTGGCTCAGTGGATAGAGCAACAGCCTTCGGACCAAAGTGTCCGGAGTTTGATTCCAGTCAAGGGCATGTACCTTGGGTGCAGGCCCAGACCTGGTCACCGCTCCTGCAGAAAGCAACCAATCCATGTGTTCCTCTCACCTCGATGTTTCTCTCTGTATTTTCCTCTCTCTTCCACTCTTTCTAAAAGTCAATGGAAAAATATCCTCGGGTGAGGATTAACAACAACAACAAAAAATGGAATAAAGATGGAATTTGAAAACTTTCCTAAAATTAGCCATTTGGAAAAAAAATTGTGCTAAAGCAGTGCTTATTTAAGAAATTAAATCCTGTCGTTTTCCTGTCAAATCCCCTAAAACCTTGCCACATAATAGTAGCCATCCCTCAAACATCAATGTTTATAGGCATAATTAAAATAAATACATTTTTTATTACTCAGAATGAATCCTTCCTATGAACTGCATATAGCTCTGTGCTGTGACTTTAAAACTGCCTCCCGCCATTCCCAAGAATAACCTGACACTGCTTCATCTGTGGGTTCTACACTGTATCAAAACTAGTCTTGCTTTATTCATTTATTTAACTTGTAGCTCAAAGGAACAATATGCATATTACACACAGTTCCACTGATTATACAAACATCAAAGTTACTTACTTTTTTTATCCACAGATCCTAATCACATATTCTTTTGCGTATTTTAAGGAAGCTTCGCTAACCATCTATTGTAGTCATCTAACGATAGTTAGAAGCATAAAAAAAAAACACCTGATTAAAGTTAAATTTCTTCAAATGGGAAGTAAATTGTGTAAAAATGGTCTGATTGGTTCTCCAGTTTGAAAATTGAAAGAAAGTAATAGGATTAAAATTTTATTTTATCATATATTAACATAATTCTGATTTTAAATGCAGCACACTAATTCTTAGTATGAATCAGAACAGAATCAATTTCTGGTTGGGATTTTTGTTAACTATATTTTCTGACAAAATTACTAGATATTAAATGCAGTGCGGTATCCTAAATTGGATCCAGGAACACCAAAGTGCATTATAACAAAAAATTGGTGAAATCTGAATAAAATTTGCAGCTTAGTTAATAATAATATGCAGATGTCTTAGTTTTAACAAATGTTCCATGTTAATGGAACATTAGGGAAAACTGGTGAGGGGTAGACAAGAATTCTCTGTATCATAGTTGGAATGTTTCTATAAATATAGCATTATTCCAAAATTAAAAGTTCATTTCAAAATTATTTGGTGGCATAACATTCTTCATTTACTTTAACCACACAACCACAAAGAGATTTATTTTATATATGTGAAAGGTGTAGCAGTTTCCCAAGGGTCTCTCTTAGTCCTTTGAAATAAATCTTTCTCTTTTGAATCATCAATCTGTCCTAATTCTCTCAGATTTCCTCCTCTTTAATAATACCTGGTTTAACTCTGCCCTGTCCCCATTTGTCCATGACTTGCCATTTCCCCCATCACTTTGCTCAACTACGTAAAATACAGCATCTTTTGCAACATTTGTGATTGCACTTTGCAGTAATGCTGCGTTTTCCTCCAGGGCATTGGGAAGGAAGGTGATAGGACCTAGAGTTAAGAAGGGAGGGATATTTGAGAGGAGACTGATTTTATACGTGGTCAGTTTTTTATAAAATGACTTGTACAACCTCAAAACGGTAGGAACACAGATAGTTAATTAATGTTTGGAAGGCAGGGAACCCTGTGTCTCCACTTTCCCACCACTTTAAATTCATAAAGAACTGAGGAAATAAAACAGCTGATGAGAATTGACAGCCAATGAAATAAAAAGGCAAAAGGCCCAGGAGAGATGTAAGTAAGGGGTAAAAGCTAGATTCAGAGATTGTCTTCAGTCCATGGAGAATTAGGGCATGAGACTCTCAGAAGCAAATGACAACAATAACCAAATCCCTGTCTCTGCAAGGCTATGGCTCCATAGAAAGCAGGAATTCACACAGGCAAATGGAAATTCAACACAGGCTCATACCCAGGTATAATGCGGTCCCCCAAACAGGCTTGTGTTCGCTGTGTTTTTTGTTAGTTTGTTTTTGTTTTCAGATGATCCTAATAGGTAAAAGCTCACTAAGTGCTAATTCCCAAGTTGAGAACGATTGCTTGAAGAGGTAGCAGAGGAAAAGGCAGTATAGTGTAGTGGCACAAAACACAGCTATAAAATCAGAATTCCTGGTTTGTAACCCTGGCACTGAACTTAATAGCTGTGTGACCTTCTGAAAATTACTTTCCCTCTCTGTGTTTCAGTTTCCTCCTCTGTAAACGGGGGTGGAAATGGCATCTTCCTCATGGGGTGTTAGCAGGATTAAATGAGACAATCTAAGAGAGGAAGGCACTGCGGACTCCCCCTAAGTGCTCCACACTCAGCCAGTCTATGCTACGGAGGGGAAGCCGACGAAAGGGTCACAGGTCTAAGATTCCTTCCCACTGGACAGCATTCGCTTGCGTTTACTTCGTTACTTTCTTCCTCAGAGGTTGAAAGGAGCTCCTGATAACACTATTTTTTTGCCTTTTCCTTCTGTATTCAGCAGCCCTTTTCCTCTCCACACGATTTCTTCTGTTTCTGTGAGGAAGTTGTGGTGTTGGCTGATAAACATGCCAATTCCTTTCTGGTTTGGTGCGATCATCTTCACATTGTCAGCTTTTAAGGTGTTCATTAAGGAATAAAGGACAACTGGGTGTGTTTTATGAGACCGTTATGACATGCTATGCCTAGTTTGCCAGGTGAGTGAGTCCAGAGGCTGAAATGAGCTTCTTCTGCTCCTTGCCATGTGTTAGTGGCTCAATTAAACGTCCCTTAAAGCAGAGTTTCTTCTTGTTCCAGGAGTGGGTGGTTAGGAATGGTTTCGTTTGGGGATTTTGCCCCAGTCAGGTCCTCTGAGGCTGAGGGAATTCTACGGCTCTATTTCCAAACGTGTTCCGTGGTTCCTCAGGCTCCCCGCTGCAGTCTGTGACCATGACTCCAGAACCACCAAGAAGCTGGGTCTTTTTTTTTTTTTCTCATTTACTTTTGGCAACATCAGTTAATAACATTATATACATTTCAGGTGTACAACTTTATGACACAACATCTGCATACTCCATTGTGTGCTCACCGCCCAAAGTCTAGTCTCCTTCCGTCACCATATATATTTGAATCCTTTTATCTTCTTCCTCTTCCCCCCACCTCTGGTAACCACCACTCTGCTGTCTGTCATCTATGGGTTTGTTTTTTGCTTTTTGTTTTACATCCCACATATGAGTGAAATCATACTGTTCTGTCCTTGTATTTCACTTAGCATGATACCCTCACGATCCATCCATATTGTTGCCAATGGTAACATTTCATCTTTTTATGGCTGAGTAGGACACCATTACATCTTTATCACCTCTTCTTTACCCAATCATCTGCCAAAGGACACTTAGATTGTTTCCATGCCTTGGCTATTTGAGTAGTGCTGCAAAGCACATAGAGGTAGTACATACATCTCTACCAATACATGTTTGGGAGGAGATATCTGCAAATGATAATATATATTAAAAACTCTCCTTAGTTGACTCAGTATGGCTAGTTTTAGCAACAGGGATAGGACAACAAGACCAGGACCTGGCCTGGTTCAGTAATTCATGATTACAAAGTACTTCTGGTTCTCAAAATAAATGGGAAAATGGGTATGTTGCTAATTATGACTGTGATTCAGTAACTGGGCTAATGTTGAAGGGAAGGACGGGTTATCTGCCAGTTTCCACAAAAACAGAAAACCTCTGAGGGGCAAATCTCACACACCCCAAAACTTGGGCGTGGGGAATGAGCAGGGGAAAACTGCAGGTCAACACAAATGTTTTCAATGTATTGGGAACTTGGGGTGCCCTTGCTGGAAACTCAAGCCCCAGTAGCCCTTATCAAGCAAGTTAATTTATAGAATCATAAATTACTATGAATATTTGAAGAAGTGCTGGGTTGTGCCCTTTCCCAGAAAAAGGCTGGGACCGGACAAGCCAAGGAACTTTGAAGTTGAAAAAATTATCCAGATAAACTCAAAAACCTGTTTATGCTAAAATAAACTAAATTGTAGAAATGATTATCCTGGTAACAAACAATGTTTGTTCTTAAGGACAATGGGTTCCTAAGGACAATGACCTCTTCCTGCCTCTCTAATATCTTTTTCAGTACCTGATACATTACAATAATCCCATGTAGTTGTTGACTGGTTAGATGATCATTAGATTTATCCTTTTAGCGATTATACAAAGAAAAGACTAGGAAGTGTGTAAACTGGTTAGTATAAAGAAAGAAACCTGCCATCATTTTCCTCACCTTGGAAATGTTTGAGTAGAGGCATTTGAAGTAATTTGTACTATTTCAGACTTGCTGTAAGTCATGATTTTTGCTAATTAAAAAGTAAATAGCTATCCATGAAGAGAGCCTCATTCTCTGATAGATCTCCTATAAAATCCCATGGAGTAAAATGCTTGCATCTAGATACCAGAGATAATGGTTTTGAAAATTCTAATTACCAAAACTGGCTCAATCTTATCAGCAAAATAATTAACTCTCCACATTCAGACACAAAGTATTTAATTCGAAAGACAAATAAGGTGTTGTGTAACTTTATTTGCTTGTTTTGCTTTGTTTTACAGAATGCGTAATGGACATTTCTCATTTTCACTAGCAAGCATCCTGCTTCTTTAATACCAAATGGGGTAGAATATCTGTTCTGGGGGTTTTAAAATTGATTTCAGGAAGGAAGGGAGAGGGAAGGAGAGATAAAAACATCAATGATGAGAGAGAATCATTGATCTGCTGCCTCCTGAATGCCCCCACTAGGGAGCAAGCCCTCAACTTGGGCATGTACCCTGACCAGGAATGGAGCCATGA
>NW_005875853.1:0-11101 GCF_000147115.1 Myotis lucifugus | reverse complement strand
TTCGGAAGGGCAATGAAAGTCACATTAAAAAGACAGGCATATCTCTGGAGGGCCTTTCAAATTTCATCTACAGAATAATTTCCATAATATTTAGCTGCCTTCTCAGCAGGATTAAAAAGATCTAAACAAGTCCTTCAAATAGAAACCCTATAATGGTACCATAAGAAACAAAGTACAGCAGGGAATTGAAAGGGGGGTTGAGACTATGGGTGGCCTCTCTCTAGGTTATTCTTTGTTACCAGCAGATTACTTCATGACAGATCATGAAAATTAGTGCACATAAATATATCTGTGAAATTAGGATAAAAAGAGCACATGTTCTTGGCATGTATTTGGTGTATAAGTAGCAACTGTCTTTGTCAAAGTTTAATATTCTTTTTATATATTATACTAGGGGCCCAGTGAACAAATTCGTGCACCTTGAAAGGAACTGTAGGCCATGAGGCTGTGGTGGGCACAGGGGCAGGTCTTGGCCCATCCTCTGCACCCTCACCCGGCCCCTCCCACTGCGATCCTGGTCCCCTGTCTGCCAGCAGCCCTGCTCCCACTGCCTCTGCTCCCAGGCACTGACGGCACCGGCCCCGCTTGCACCCACTGAAGGTACGGAGCAACTGGGGCCAGCTCTAGCAGCGGGTACAAGCAGGGCCGGCTCCAGCAGCAGGTGGGAGCAGCAGCTGCTGTCCCGATCACCCCTCAGGAGCAGGGGGAGGTGGAGAAGCCCTCAGGAGTGATCAGGGCTGGCAGCCGCTGCTCACACCCGCTGATGGTGCCAAGTGATCAAGACCGGCGCCGGGCACCAGCAGCGGGTGTGAGCGGTGGCTCCAGTGCCGGCTGCAGGTGCAAGCATCAGGCGGGACCACGGCACGTGAGAGCAAAAAACTTTCAGTAACCACCAGAGGCTCACCCTGATGACAGCAACTGGCGCCCCGCCTCTGTCTGGTGCCGCTCACTCACCTGTTCGACCATCCCACCATGGCCGACACCCACCATGTTCTGCGCACACACCCCGGTGGTCAACGCACATCATAGCAACTGGTTGTTTGGTTGTTCCAGTTGTTCCACCGTTTGGTCTATTTGCATATTAGCCTTTTATTATATAGGATTATCCATCTCACCACATCAAATCACTTTTGAAAATGGTTAGGTAATGAATTTTTCCTACATATGTTTTCTAGCAAATTGCTGTCATTCCTAATTCACAAATTTCATGTAGATGATGAAATAGATATGTGGTCCTCTTTATACATATTCTGCACAATTAATGCTTTGGTGGTAATGACAATGACAGCAAGGTAAATGAGGGGAAGTAAATGACAAAAAAATTTGGAAACTACCTGTAATTGTCTGTATTCTGGTAAAAAGAATCTAGGGAGTTAATTTCTTCTTAGTTGCTAAAGTAAGCACAGCAGAGTAGCATTTATAAGAACATGAACTCCTTGGTTGTGTCTGTCATATAGTACTTTCACTCTTGAGCGGACTTAATACAATATTTATTTGAATAAAAAACATAGAAAATTCAAATAAGTGTTTGAATCCAAATTTTTTTTTAAATTTAGATTCAAATGCAATGAAAATATACTGAAAAAAAACAACACACACACTGACTTCTAGGTTGTGCCATGTAGCATTTTCACTGTGATCTTCAATGGGGTTGACATAAGTAGCTACTTGAATCCAACTACTAATAGGAAATCATGTTACAACCAGGATCTGTTCTAGACTGGTTTTATTACAAGTATGGATATAACATTTTTAAAAATTCTAAATGTTACTACATTAAACACTTGGTATCTGGAAAATGTTTGACTAAAGCCTGGGCTTTGATAATTTATGAAGCAATCCATGAATAAATGTAATAAAAACTCCAAAATTTGGAATTTTTCCAAAGTTTTGAGATTGTTTAATTAGGATGTCAGTGCAGAGAGATGAACATGACTTTGTGATTGTTTTCTCTAAGCACAAATGCAGTGTAGCTTATTGAAGATCGTCACTGAGCTGTGGTAAAAGCCCTCAGGGGAAGGTGCTGTAGAACACCCCTCAGCTCATCGACGAAACCCTGGGTTTGAAACCACTGGGGCGGCACACATCTCTACCTTTAACAGGGGAAATCAACCCAACTAACTGTACATTCTAGGAAGAGTGGGCCTGTCATTCTGCTTTAATGTGTCCCACTGGTGCCCTGCAAGGATAGAGGATAGGCAAACAGCTCTGACTATTAAGATAAATTGTTACACTCAAAATTGCCTTTGATAAAGACAAAGAATATTACTCAATTAGTTTCTAATGTGAAAAAGTTGACAAAAAGAAACTATAACTTTTTTTTAAAAAGGTACCAAGGTGTGTATTCATTTTCTTCATCCTTGAATTAAAAGTGCACAAAACACCTTGTTTATATCATATAATATATAATATGTAATGTGTAATGTGTAATATGTAATATATAATACATAATACATAATATTTAATATATAATATTCAATATATAACCTATAACCTATAACATATAACATAATATATAATATATAATATAGATAGATTTATATTATATAAGTTAGATAAATGAAAACCTTAAGTTATATATGTATATAACTAACTGAGTGTATATATAATATAAATATACCATTTATATAATACTGGAGGCCCAATGCACAAAATTTGTGCAAGGGGCTCAGCCCTCACAGCCCCGGCTTCATCTAGAACAGCGGTTCTCAACCTGTGGGTCGTGACCCCTTTGGCGGTCGAACGACCCTTTCACAGGGGTCACCTAAGACCATCCTGCATATCAGATATTTACATTATGATTCATAACAGTAGCAACATTACAGTTATGAAGTAGCAATGAAAATAATGTTATGGTTGGGTCACAACATGAGGAACTGTATTTAAAGGGCCAGAAGGTTAAGAACCAATGGTCAGGTCATCCAGAATGTCGATTTGCACATTACGCTTTATTATTATAGATATAAAATGTATGTAAAATATATAATGATATATAACTGAACTTCTACGAATAGAAATTCATTTGAGTCAGTAAATTTATATTTTGCAACAGATGAACAACAAAAACTTTCTCTAAGAGGGTTCAATAGGCTAGTCAACTGAAAATCAATATGGCTTATTTTAATAATTTTGTAATCCCCAAATGTTATTAACCCATTCTCTTCAAATGAGAGTTTTGACTGGTGAGAAAGAGTAAGGGAGAGCAATAGCGGTATACTTCACTTTGAATATGAACTTCCTCAGTCCCTGGAGTGATCCAAAAGGAGGTAATGGGAGTTTGGTCAGAAATACAGAAAAAAAGAGAGGCTGGTTATTAAAGATCCACGCCCATTCTTGCTGACCTATGCATGATTTTGGTGGTACTAAGTACCCTCATGTCTCTGGTTAATGTATTTGAAAAGCAGCAGATGTACATGATATTTCTTATTACTTTTTAAAGAAAATATACTTTATTGATTTTTTACAGAGAGGAAGGGAGAGGAATAGAGAGTTAGAAACATCAATGAGAGAGAAACATCAATCAGCTGCCTCCTGCACACTCCCTACTGGGTATGTGCCCGCAACCAAGGTACATGCCCCTGACCAGAATTGAACCTGGGACCCTTGAGTCCGCAAGTTGACGCTCTATCCACTGAGCCAAATAGGTTAGGGCTATTTTTTATTACTTTTATATATTACTAGAGGCCCGGTGCACAAAAATTTGTGCACTTGGGGGGGGTCCCTCAGTCTGGCCTGTTCCCTCTCACAGTCTGGGACCCCTCGGGGGATGTCCACCTGCTGGCTTAGGCCTGCTCCCTGGGGGATTGGGCCTAAGCTGGCAGTCAGACATCCCTCTGGCAGCCCAGGAGCCCTCGGGGGATGTCCACTTGCCAGTGGGGACCAGGCCTAAACTGCAGTCGGACATCCTTAGCAATGCTGAGGAGACGGGAGAGGCTCCTGCCATCACTGCTGTACTGGCAGCCGTCAGCCTGGCTTGTGGCGGAGCAGAGCTCACCCTGTGGGAGCTCACTGACCACCAGGGGGCAGCTCCTGCATTGAGCATCTGCCCCCTGGTGGTCAGTGTGTGTCATAGTGACCAGTCATTCCCAGTCGTTCTGCTGTTAGGGTCAATTTGCATATTACTCTTTTATTATATGCCTGGTGCATGGGTGGGGGCTGGCTGGTTTGCCCTGAAGGGTGTCCTGGATCAGGGTGGGGGTCCCGCTGGGGTGCCTGACAGGCCTGGGTGAGGGGCTGAGGGAAGTTTTCAGACTGGCCACACCCCCTTCAGGGAGGGGGGTCCTGCTGAGGTGCCTGGCCAGCCTGGATGAGTGGCTGAGGGCTGTTTGCAGGCTGATCAAGCCCCCAAGCAGGGACCCTCACCCCTTGAAGGTGTGGCCAGCCTGGGTGAGGGGCTGATGGCTGTTTGCATGCTGGCCACAGCCCCTTCATGGTGGGGGTCCCCGCTGGGGTTCCTGGCCAGCCTGGGTGAGGGGCTGATAGCTGCTTGCAGGCTGGCCATGGCCCTCAGCCACCCAAGCTCCCAGTGAAGGCTGGCTGAAAGCAGGTATCTGGGATTTATTTATCTTCTATAATTGAAACTTTGTTGCCTCTAGTAGATAGCACAGCCGGCCAGGGCAGGTGGGAAGCTTGGCTTCTTCCATCGCCGGGGCAGCCAAGCCTCCTGCTTGCTCCAGCTCCTTGGCTGCCAGCCGCCATCTTGGTTGGGTTAATTTGCATGTAGTCGCTCTGATTGGCTGGTGGGTGTGACTTGGGGCATAGCGAAGGTATGGTCAATTTGCATGTTTCTCTTTTATTAGATTAGATTTATCCTGCCTATCACAAAGTAGATATTTACTAAATAACTGATGAATGAATGGATATGAAATTGCCTTAGTGTACTTTGTAACTTGCTGGGCAGGAAGGTCTTGTGAGAGAGAAGCGCTCTGGAATTCAATCTATGAAATAATACTCATAAAAATTTGCTGTCTCCATAGGAAAAGCATCAAGATCCAGTGCTATATTTTTTATACATGGGTAAGTTTGATCAGGACAACTATAAAAACACTAGAGGCCCGGTGCCCAAGATGCGTGCACTGGGGTAGGGGGTCCCTCAGCCAGGCCTGTGCTCTCTCACAGTCTGGGACCCCTCGGGGGATATCCGCCTGCTGGCTTAGGCCCAATTCCTGGCCTAAACTGGCAGGCAGACATCCCTCTCGCAGTCACAGTAGGGACCCCTCGCTCCTACCACCCCCCTGCAGCAGAGGTGGGAGAGGCTCCCGCACCACAGCTGGGCTCGCCAGCCATGAGCCCAGCTTCTGGCTGAGTGGCAATCCCTCTGTGGGAGCGTACTGAGCACCAGGGGGCAGCTCCTCTGTTGAGCATCTGTCCCTGGTGGTCAGTGCGCGTCATAACAACCGGTTGTTCTGCCGTTCAGTCAATTTGCATATTATGCTTTTATTATATCGGATTACCAAATTAATTGTCTTACATTATGTTGGGTGTATTTTTAAAAAAATAGCCAAACAATATCATAGCAACTTGAAAATTGCTACAATGGTCCTGGCTGCTATGGCTCAGTTGGTTAGAGTGTTGTCCAGTGCACTGAAGGGTACTGGGTTTGATTCCTGGGTCAGGGTATATACGGGAGACAAATAATGGATATTTCTCTCTCACATCAATGTTCCTCTCTCTTCCTCTCTCTTCTTCTTTCTCCTTCTCTCTCTCGAATCAATTGAAAAAAATTGCTATAATGCCTCTTTGTTATTAGAGGCAATTTGTCATTTGTGTATTTTTACAAATACTTAAAATATAATATTAATAATTAAAATTTCAAATACCAAAACATCATTTAATGCTAAATGTTTTTTATCTAATTACAAAATCAATGAACTAAATTGTGCATGGCTGTGACAAATACTGTCAAATCATTTGCTTCTTTCTGTTATGCTAATATTAAAGAAAAAGCAGTACATTGAAATCACTGGAATCTATGTTGAAACATATATTTGTAAGACAAAAATTCTATTTAGTCTACGAGTTCTTGAAGAAATAAAATGAAAAGCATTTTCAATTGTAATCAATTTTAAGCAGGGACTACAGAAACTATCAAAACCTGCACCACCCCCCCCCCAAAAAAAAGATTGAGAAATTGAACTTATAAACACACAAACAAAAAACCTGCCAAATATTTTGAAAATAGCACATTTACACAAAACAGAATAGAAATTGTCAGTTACCCAGCCTCCACTTGTCAGCATCTAGCTTACAACTTCCCTGGCTGCTCGAGTCTATAGAGTGAGGCTGGGGTATTAATGCCTTGCTAATTTGGCTAAATATAAGACGTTCTGATGGGTAATACTAAAGATAGCAATACTCTATTGTATATTTGAATATTGCTAAGAGAATAGATCTTACAAGTTCTCATCACAAGAAAAATATTATAACTATGTGAGGTGATGGTTGTTAACTAAACTTATTGTAGTGATCATTTCAAAATATGTACCTATATCAAATTATCACATAGTACACCGAAAACGAATACAATGTTTTATGTCAATTACATGTCAATTTTTATTTTTTTTATGCTCATCTCACACTTGCCTGCAGTGGTGGCTAAGGTTTCTCAGGTTGTAGTTTGAAATCTTCTCCTGCATTGATTATGAGTTTCCTATGTGTTGTAGGGTGTTGATTCCTCTTGATTGCTTGGCAGTTCTCCAGCAATTTTCAACCTTTTTCATCTCATGGCACGCATAAACTAATTACTAAAATTCTGTGGCACACCCAAAAATATGTTATATTTTTTGCTGATCTGACAAAAAATTGGCATAGTTTTGATTCATTCACACTGAACAGCTATTGTTTTGTTGGCTGTTGTCATTTTTAAATCTGACAATCTTAAGGAAAAGAGGTCAGGACCCCTGATTAAATAGTTATGTATTGCATGTTTTAAAAATTTTTGCAGCACACCTGTGTACCTGATGTGGCACATCAGTTGAAAATCCCTGCTTTCAGCCCTGCCTGGTAAGTTGGTTGGAGTGTCCTCCTGTCACAGGGTTGATTCCTGGTCAGGGCACATACCTAGGTTGTGGGTTCAATCCCTAGTTGGGGCATGTATGGGAGGCAACTGTATCTCTCTCACATCAAAGTTTTTTTGTTTTTTCTCTCTCTCTCTCTCCCATTTTCCCTCTCTGGAATCAATAAAATAAAAATTTCAAAATGTATTAAAAACCAAATAAAATTCTAAAAAGAAAAGAAAATCACTGCTCAATTCTATGAATAAACCAGAGTTTGATTAACTGTTCATTTGTTGGTGGACATGTGAATGGTACCTAATTTTTATCTATTACAAATAAAGCTTCTACGAATATTTGTGTACAAATCTTTTTAAAAATTTTTAAATTCTTTATTGTTTAAAGTATTACATATAGTATTACATGTTGTGTACAAGTCTTTAGACATATGCTTTCAAGTTGCAGCAAATTTAAAAATTTTTCAAATATCTGCTTATAAGGAAATACTGTGTTCACTTTCAAGATTGGCAGCATTTAAAAATTGTGAGTTTTGATGAGGATGGGTAGGGAATAAAGAGTACTATTTTACATGAACAAAATGGAACTATGGATTGGTAGAAATCTTTTTGAGGGCAATTTGATAATAGCTATCAAAATAAAAATATACGCTTATTCTTTGTTCAAGAAATTTTCCATAATTTTCTCTAATATTAGAAAAATCACTTGCTCTGTATGTGCCTATTTCTCATTTGTGGAAAGCAGACAATAACATGTAGCATGTATCTCATAGGTTTAATATGTAATTCATAGAAGCATTAAATAAATTAGTTCATGAAAAATGCTTGCACCAAAAATTTTTCATTATTTTTACTATTTCTTATAGGAATCAATTCTTCAGAAATACTTTGTCAAATATGTAGGAAGTTATTTTAAGGGTGTTCACTACAACAATCTACACTAATAAAAGAGAAAGATGCAAATTGACCATACCTTCACTACACCCACCAGCCAATCAGGAGTGAGTATGCAAATTAACCCAACAAAGATGGTGGGTTAATTTGCATATGCAGGCAACAAGCGGCTGGGGGCGGGATGCTTACGTTATCGCCATGGTGACGATGCAGGCATTCCACACCATCCCAGCCACTCTGGGCCTCTGGGCAGCATGGGAATGCGGAAAGGTGGCTCTGGGCTGGAGTGAAAGCAGTGCTGGCAGCCAGGGGAAGGAAGGCCCATTCTTTTTTTTTTTTTTTTTTTTTTTTAATATTTTTTTATTTTTCGCTTAAAGTATTACAAAGGGTATTACATAAGTGTCCTTTTTTTCCCCCCCCGCCCTTGACAAACCCCTACCCTCCCTTACCCCCCAGTGTCTTATGTCCATTAGTTATGCTTATATGCATGTATACAAGTCCTTCGGTTGATCTCTTACTCCCCTCCCTCCTGCCCCCCAACTCTCTCTGGCCTTCCCACTGCAGTTTGGCAATCAGTTTGAGGCAGCTCTGCCTCTGTATCTATTATTGTTCAAAAGTTTGTAATGGTCTTTATTATCCATGAATGAGTGAGATCATGTGGGATTTTTCCTTCATTGACTGGCTTGTTTTCACTTAGCATAATGCTCTCCAGTTCCATCCATGATGTTGCAAAATGGTAGGAGTTCCTTCTTTTTAACAGCAGCATAGTATTCCATCGTGTAGATGTACCACAGTTTTCTAATCCATTCATCTACTGATGGGCACTTAGGCTGTTTCCAGATCTTAGCTATGGTGAATTGTGCTGCTACGAACATCTGGTTACATATATCCTTTCTGATAGGTGTTTCTGGTTTCTTGGGATATATTCCTAGTAGTGGGATCACAGGGTCAAATGGGAGTTCCATTTCCAATTTTTTGAGGAACCTCCATACTGGGAAGGCCCATTCTTGCACAAATCTTCATGCATCGGGTCTCTAGTATTGTTATAATAAAACATTGAAGACAATCTCAATGACCTTTGATAAGGGATTAGTAAATAAATTGGGTACACCCGTAGGAGGCAATACAAGGAAAGGATAAATGTGTATACTGGAGAAGATATAGCCTCATTCTAAATTCTGCCTCAGTCTGTAGAAGTTGTGGAAATTGGTCTGTTTATTAATCTCTCTCTGTCTCAGTTTCTTCAACTATAAAAATAATGACAATAATACCCACCTTTGTGAGAGTCTTTGTGAGAGATCAAGGAGATTTCACATGTAAGTTTCTTAGAAGAGAATCAGGGCATAGTGAGCACCCCATAAATCACAGCATTACTTCCGAATATTTTGTACTCTGTATAAAGATCCAGGCCGGTCTGAATGTGCTGCTGCAGAAGGACACTCTAAGGGAAAGGTTTTATTTCCCCCTGTAGGTATCATATAGTGGAGACAAGTAAAAGATCCACTTACATATCCTTAGGCTTGGGTGTAAATGTTCAAATATTTGTCAATTATTACTTTATCCTCTAATTATAGAAAGAGAACATAGTTAAGCATATTTCAAGGGTCAAACTCAACTTTCTTAATTTTGATTACAAATGAAAATTTTAATATATAAAATTGATCAACTCAACAATAAATAGTAAATATCAAAATGAAAAAGAATCACTTCTCAATCTTAGAGTACTTTATTTGAATATATATATGCAGAGTTAATGTTTTTTGGTTTTTGTTTTTTTTGGAAAGACTACTGTGACAGATAATATTGAGTGATTACCATCTTATATTACTTTACATTGAAATGACTTCACATGAGAAAAAAATAGTTATGCTAATACATGCACTTTGTTTTCTGTTATACTAAATCTCTTTAGGAGCAAGAACCCCTTCATATTCAGGTTATCTAAAAATATTGAAATAATTTTGTGAAATAAACAAACTCAGTCTTACTACAGATTAAAATGAAACTGATTTTCATGTTGTATGGAAAAACTAAAAACAGAGCAGATGTGTATGCAAAGGTAAATAAAAACACTGGCTGCTTCTCAGTAGGGGTGAGAGTCTGCCTTTCATGTTAATTTATGTACGGTATAACAAGTAACCACTAAATGTAGTAGCTGGAGGAAATTTGGCTGGAATTGTTTCTTTTACAAGTCGTAGCCACACTTCCTGCCCATAATTTAATTCCAACAAGGCATCCCCAGTCAAAACCCTATCACAATGTATTTCACTGTTAATATTTTCAGATTCAAATGTAAGCTTATCTATTCCATCAACCACCAAAAATCCAGAGAGATGAGCACTAAATGACTCAATGGTATACTTAAAAACATATACTCCAAGATACGGAATTCTGAATTTTCCAGTTCTTGAAATATATGAAGATCCATAATTGACATCCAAATTATTAAATAGAATAGGACCAGGTGTAGTCATTCCATATGTATGAGATGCAAAAAACGCCACCATCGGTGCGTATCTGTAAGAACCTTTGGAAAAATCTGTAAAAGGAAATAAATGGAAAGAGTTAATTTTTATGTTTTTACCTTGTTTTGCCTTTCCTCATCTATTTATCATTCCTCTCCATTACAAAAAGGATTAGCAGAAGTAAAAGGTCACTCGTCGTATTTAACAAGGGCAGGTGTGTCTGGATCCTGCCTCTTCTCCTGGCTGTGTTACCAGAAAGCAGTGTCTCTGAGCCTCAGTTTCCCCATTTAGATCAGGACAGAACTAGACCGATAATAACATTCTACCTCCCTCATAAAAATGCCTCAAAGATTAATTTGCATATTGCTTTGATCTCTCCAGGGATAAGGGGATTCAAAGCACTCGATGATTATTATGGTATGCCAGAACGTTTTAAGGCCCCTTGAAGCCACTGAAGCTGACATGATGCAGAAACAATGTTTCCAGCACCTTGTCAAACAGTTTCTAGAGGCTAAACGAAAACCAAATGAAGTCATATGCACTATAGAGAAGTAGACAAAAGGAATTTTCTATGTAATTAATGCCAAATGTACTAACAAAGGCTGAGATTTAAAAATAGACTAAAAAATGTACTCTTCACTATGCAGCATATTCAAAGCCTGCTTTGAAATGTGTTTTTTTGTTGTTTTTTGCCTCCATTAAAGAGAATGCATTTTAAAGAAATCAGAAATGG
>NW_005875852.1:0-11103 GCF_000147115.1 Myotis lucifugus | reverse complement strand
TCCGGCATTTCTTTGAAAAGTAAGTATTGCTTGTGTGTCTTTCCTTCCCACGCCCCTGCCTGGTCCCAGCTGTAGAAGAAGAGAGTCCTGGTAAGATCCTTGAAGAATCTGCTGTTCGGAGGTGCAGATCCTGGGAGGCCGTGCACGAAATCAGTGCACACCAACTGTTATCTAGGAGCCGAACAAGTAAAATGAGAAACAAGTGCTTTAGTTGCACAGTGAGAAAGTGGAGACCGAGAGGTTAAGTATCACAGAGCTTATTAGTGCCAATGACAGCGTGGGAACTCGGCTCACGTTCCCTGGGCCAGGTCTGTGACAAAGGACACGCACCCCAGAAAGGCAGCGTTAGAGACCTGTGATTAGAGGGTGCGTTATCATTTCCAAATGCCTACAAAATAGCAAATATGGCTCCTTAAAGAGCAAACTTCATCTTGCCTTATTGCAATGTTTATTTTAAAGGTTTATTGAAAGCTTTAATAGCTGGCCTTCCTTCCAGGGTATAAGGAAATCAAAGAAAAAAGTAGAAATTTGCTTTGTCAGGAAAAGCAAACTTCTTTTCTTTCTCTTAATTTAAATAGATATTACTTCCAGCCTTCTTATTAAAACTGCACTAGTGTCATGATAACAGGAGATAAATGTCCATTTGTAATCTCTGTAGCTGTCTCTGTTTCAAAAACCTGTTATTAGCACATTATTTTTTTGGAGCAAAAAGAATATTTGAATGTCAAGAGTTGGAAAAACTTAAGACGAAATCTGATGAAGATCATGTTGTCCAAGACTAACCGTAATGCAGATCATATGTGCATAACCATTTGCAGGGGGCTTATCTCGAGCGTTAGTTTGACCAGCTCTGTTTCAGGGACCGCCCCAAAGGTTTCCGTACAAACAGCAGCTTCCCGTGGGCCCACTATGTGCTTGCTGTGGGGAGGAACCACGAAACCCCAGCTGAGAACATCTGGAAAGGTGCCTCCTTTTTGACAGTGGATCCTGCTTTTTCCTAGATGTTTGGATTTCTCAGGGAATGCACACATAAATAAAGTAGGGTTTCGCCCCTGCCTACCACATCAGCCAATGACTCCTCCCTGGTCTGAAGCGTCGCTTTTCTTGCCTCACGTGCCTGGTGCTCTCCGCATCTGGCACCCAGGTCCTCTGCTTATTTGCATTGCAGATTTCCTACCTTTTTGGGTGGACAGCTCCATTTTTTATGTTTTGATCGGGACAGAGAACTAGAAAATTCTTTCGGTTGCCAAAGCAGCGCAGCTGTGGGGGACCAACTTGTTCGTCTTGGTCTTGGCCTCGCCAACAACAATTAGGAAGGAATCCAATCCTCTGTTAATTCCCAGGATCATTCTTGATGCCTCTCAAGGGACTGAGTCAAGTCAGCATCACCTTTATAACTTTAACTCCCAGGAACTCACCCGGAGCTCCTTCCGTTCTGTGACGCTGCAGAGCACTGAGTGTTGTTCCACTCGTCTCATCGCTCTTCAAGCACTGGCAGGAAGGAAAGGTTAACATGGGAGAGAAAGTATATTTAAAAGCATATATATATTTATCAATTTCAGAGAGGAAGGGAAAGGAGAGAGATAGAAACATCAGTGAGAATCTTTGATCAGCTGCCTCCCACACATCCCCTACTGGAGATCAAGCCCACTACCTGGGGCCACTGGGAATTGACCCGTGACCTCCTGGTTCATAGGTCGCTGTTCAACCACTGAGCCACGCCAGCTGGACGAAAGCATGCTTTTTTAAAAAAATATATTTTATTGATTTTTCACAGAGAGGAAGGGAGAGGGATAGAGAGTTAGAAACATCGATGAGAGAGAAACATCGATCAGCTGCCTCCTGCACACTCCCTACTGGGGATGTGCCCGCAACCAAGGTACATGCCCTTGGCTGGAATCGAACCCAGGACCCTTGAGTCCACAGGCCAACGCTCTATCCACTGAGCCAAACTGGTTAGGGCCGAAAGCATACTTTTTGAAAAATAAGTTATTTTTTTCCCAGGGCTTCTATATCGTTTGTATTAGATTAAACCACTTATATCATAAATAAAATATTACTGACACCTTGAATTTGAATAGAAACTTATAGTTTAAGAGGTACATAGAATCACTAATGGTATCATCTCAGTGGAGAAAATGAGAGGTACGTGACCTGGCCAAGGTGAAACGGGAAGTATGTAAGGAGGAGATTTGGGACTTGAACCCTCTTGTTACAACATGAGGTTTAGAGTTGTTGGTTTTTTATTTTCCCCATAACTTCTTGGACTTTCACAAGGAACTACCCCTGATGGTCAAAGAGAGTAATTATTATGTCTTAGGAATACAGAAGACATAGCCTCAAGGGATGATCTCAAATGTGAAATTTTCTGAACTCTCTTAAAAATTCATGGAGCCCTAGCTGGTGTGGGTCAGTGGTTAGAGCATCGGCTGGCAGACTGAAAGGTCCAGGTTCAGTTCTGGTCAAGGGCACATACTTCGGTTGCAGGCTTGATCCCAAGCCCTGGTCAGGGCCTGTGCAGGAGGCAACCAATCGATGTGTCTCTCTCACATCGATGTTTCTCTCTCTCTCTGTCTCTCCCCCTCCCTTTCACTCTCTCTGAAAAGCAATGGGAAAATATCCTCAGGTGAGGATTAACAACAAAAAAAAATTCATGCAAATGGGACACTGCGTTTCAGCATATCCTGTGTTTACCGTGAGTAGGCTTCCTTCTGTTGTCCTAGGAATTGTGACCAGGACTGGTGGTTTGGCTGCTCACTGTTACCCGGTAGTACCAGCCAGGAGCCATTGCACACCAGGAAGTGGTGCCCCTCCCTTTTCTAGCTGTGGAGAGCCAACTGGAGACAGAGCTGGTACAGGACAAACAAGTCAACCATTTGAAAGTGACCGACATTTGCTTTGTATTTTAGGATTTCCTTTCCTTACAAATGTTAGTTTGTGGCTTATGGTTGATTTTGTGTGTGTGTGTGTGTGTGTGTGTCTGGAATTGCAGTTTCTAACTAGCGTATCCAGACTCTTTGCATTTATGTGTCTCAAGTGTGATGTAAAGGGATCTGAGCTACTCAAATTTAAACACTTATGGAGTAAACATATTATCTCAGAGTAAATTATGTTCCCAGAATAGTCCAAGGCAGGGGTGGAGCTGGGAAAACCAGAGGTCATCGTTTTTCTTTCACTTAGTTGTGCAGTGAATAGATTCCCCACCTTGATCACTTCTACTCGGCAGCACAGGGCACCGTGGGACAGCACGCCCATCATTCCTTAAGGAAGGGTGGGTGCAGCAATCTACAGGAGTTCAGGAAGGATTGCTAGCCCGGCCGGTGTGGCTCAGTGGTTGAGCATCTACCTATGAACCAGGAGGTCAGGGTTGGATTCCTGTCAGGGCACATGCCCGGGTTGCAGGCTTGACCCCAAGTAGGGGGCGTGCAGGAGGCAGCCGATCCATGATTCTCTCTCATCATTGATGTTTCTCTCTCTCTCCCTCTCCCTTCCTCTCTGAAATCAATAAAAAAAAAAATATTGTTTTTAAAAAAGATTACTACTGTCCTCATTGCAGCGGTCTCTAAATTGGCACTTAGACTTAAGTGTTATGAGGTTGCCTTGGTCCCGCTATTCTGTTTTCTCAGATGAGACCCTCTGACCAAACTCTGGCCAAAGAGCCTTCAGATCCTCAGGAGCCAGGAGGCGATCCCATGCCAGTGGGCTATTGCTCCTGTTTAGGGGAAGCATTTAAGCCTCATCTGCTTAATATCTGCCTAGGCCTGCCTGCCTTTTGTTCAATAAAATAGTATTGAAAAGAGGGGGGACCTCTGGGATTGCAAGGCTTTTGGCTCACAGGTAACCCAGGCCGTGCCAGGTAAAGAGGGGGCCATTGGGGTGTCCGCATGGGGCCGCCTGAAGGCTGGGTTCTGTAATAGTAGCAAACCTAAGAGACCCTCTCCTGGCAGTTAACTCGCTCTGAACCATTTACATGGGAGCAGAAGTCCACGATGGTTTTTTGTTTTCCTCTTGGACTTTTTTCTACTCCCTATCAATAAAGTGCAAGTTCAGGCAAGCCTGGACATGTTAAAAAAAAATAAGGCCGTATTTCTCTTGTTTAAATTAATATAGATATGTTTCTCATATCACCAAGTATGCTGTGGATGTGTGTTTATCCACTGTGTATACTTATCCACATACTTACTCTCACATGACCCTTCGGAGGGAATGTTACACTCATCTGGCTTTGAGCTTGGCTGTATTCCCTCACCACATACGTCGTCTTGGCTCAGTTCTGCTTTGCTTTTTCATTTTTTTCTGATTTCCTCATTTCTAACATTCGAGGAGATAGCACTGAGTGATTCTGATGGAGAACACTACTGTATCGTTTTGTATCTGTGTTATTCTAGTAAAAACAATGAGTTTCTTCTCCAGTAACAATTCTCCACTCGTAGGTTGGATAAATGAACCAATTCCACTATTCATCCAAAACCCTGTCAGATAGATTTTTTGAGACTTTGTTAGTTTTAAGAACACATTAGTTTTTGTTTTATCTGGACCTTTTGTGCAGAGGGAGAGATAATTAATCATATTTCCCTAATCATGGCATGCTGTCTTTAGTCTGTGTCAAGTAAGCCCTCTTTTGGTTGATTGATTGGGATTCACTTTTTCACTAATTACCTTTTATCCTCAGTTCCCAGTCCCGTTCCCCTCCCTGCTGGGTTTTCAAGTTTGTGATGGCTTTTCGTTTGTATGACCCCGTGGAACACGTGCACAAACATAAACTGTGCACATTGTTGGCTGACACGTGGCACGGCGATGAGCCCTTACTCCGCTGCTCCGTTTTCTGAGGATGGCGCCGTGCTGTGTGATGTGGCCACACGCTCTGTGCGCATCTGGTGCATCATTAGCTTGTGTTCCTCTGTCTCTGACATGCATGGGCCCTTTCCAGGAGCACAGTCCATCTGGACGTTGAACTGGTTTGTACATTTTATCAGATTATCCGAGGAGATTTTTATTCAGCTCCTATGGTTGTAAAAAAATGAATTGAAGGGCTCAGTGATCATTCCTAACCAGGACTTCCAGCATTTCATCAAACACAGAAACTCCTCAGTAGGTATAAGCGTAGATGGACCTGGCAGAAGATGGAGCCTTTGTTAGAACTGAAGGAAGAATTAGGATCTATTTTATTTTTTAAAAATTAGTTTTATTGAGATATGATTTATATAACAAAGTTCATCCAAAATTTGATGCATTTTGACAAATGTGTACAGTCATGTAACCATCACCACAATTATGCCATAGGAGATTTTTATCAGCCCCCAAAACTTCCCAGTACCCCGTTCAGTTAGCCTCTTCCCTAAATACTAGCTCCTGGCAATCACTGACATGCTTCTGTCCATATAATTTTGCCTTTCCTGGATTTCCTATAAGTGGAATCCTATGGATTATAATCTTTTGTGTCTGACTTGTTTTTACTTAGCATAGTGGTTTGAGATGTTTGCTGACGTTATTATATGTACGTATAGTGCTTCCTTGTCATTGCTGAGTAGTCTCAGTGTATGGCTACACCACAGTTAATCTGTCCTCTAACTAGCTGATGGAAATGTGGCCATTTACACTTTTTGGCTGTTACAGATAAAGCTGCTGTGAACATGTGAGTACGAGGATTTGTATGGGTATATGCTTTTTTCCTTTTGGTAAATAGCTAAAGTGTCTGCTCTTCAGAAGACGTTATTAATGTTTGTATTTCTGTACAATAGATTATTAGAGAACAAGAAAAAGGAATGAACTCTGAACACATCCAAATAACTGGATGGACCTGAAAACCACTAGGCCAGGTGAAGGAAGCCAGACATGAGCAACGACATACTGTATGAGTACATTGTATTTAGTACCAGAAAAGTCAAACTCTAAAGACAGATCAGTGATCGAAAGACAGGGCAGTGGTGAGAGAAAACAGGGATTAACAGTAAACATGCATGAGGAGTCATTGGGGCGAAGAAGATATTCTAAAGCTGACTCATGGTGACGAGTGCACAACTTGGTAAGTTTTCTTTAAACAAAAATCACTGAACGGTGGCCCAGCCAGCATGGCTCAGTGATTGAGCATCAATCCACGAACCAGGAGGTGACGGTTTGATTCCTGGTCAGGGCACATGCCCGGGTTGCAGGCTCCATTCCCAGTAGGAGGTGTGCAGGAGTCAGCTGATTGATGATTCTCTTTGACCATTGATATTTCTATCTCTCTCCCTCTCCCTTCCTCTCTGAAATCAATAAAAATATATTTAAAAAAACAAAAAGAAAAAAAAAAGACTGGCAATACCAACTGTTGGCAGGAATAGGGAGTAACTGGAATTCTGGCACGTTATTGGATGGGATGCAAAATGGTACAACCACTTCAGCAAACAATGTGCCAGTTTCTCATAAAATTAAATAACGTACTTGATGCACCACCCAGCAACCGCATTCTTAGACCTTTATCCAAGAGTATGACATTTTCTCAAGTTAGAACTTTAAAAAGGAAGATAGTAATTTCTGTAAGATAATATCACCAAATAAAACTTTTAATCTCAAAATATTTATTTTAATATCTGGGAATCTTAATAAAGCTCTAAGTGGAATGGCTTATCCGAATTCCTGGATCTTGTGTATGAATATATCTGAATTTACATAAAATGGACTTTAAGGAACTGTGCCAGTATTTTACTTTTCAAGATATCGCTTGCATAAAAGGTTTCAAAATTTGTTCTCCTTGAACTTAAGGCAGATAGCTGTCGGCCATGGGTAGTCCAATGACAACACAAACCAGTGACTGAGCTTTTATTTGGAAACCAAAGTCACCACCTGAGTTCTCTGGTGTCATTGTGGCTTCATTATCAGACTTTGAACTGTCTTTTATTTTTTTGTAGATTTATCGCCACACCTCTAGCAAAGACTTTCGGTATTAAAGAGGAAGTTCGGAAGATTATACCAAACACTGTCTTAGAGACTTTTTACAAACGCTGTACGAGCAAACCATCTGAAGTAAGTTCACATTCTTTTGGGGGGATTTAAACATCTTTCATAATGTTTCTGTCATCTGGAGCTTCCCTCATCTGTGCAAGAAATTGGTTCCAGTTAACTGGCGAATGATTTGGTCCATTTGGATTTTTTTCTCTATTGATAGGTTTTATAGCATTCCAAGCATAGTATAAAATGGCAAATAAATATCTATATATATAAAAGGCTAATATGCTAAGTGTCCATCCATCCGGTCGCTGTGATGCGCACTGAACACCAGGAGCAGACATTCAACGCAGGAGCTATCATGACGTGCACTGGCCATTTACAGAGAAACGGCACCGCGGACCTGGCGCCCACAAAGCAACACTTGGCTTCCCCCAAGTGGGACACAGGCCTCGCCATGACCCCAGAGCGACACCCCACCAAATCGCAGCCGACGCTGCTGAGACCCCATGAGGTAGAATTTTTAAGAGTCACAATTCTTTTCACGATGCAGGATGTCCTTCTCGAAATGTAGTGTACTACATGTTTTTGTACCAAAGAAGAAGTTTTTAACCTAATAGTTTAAAAACGATAGTGTCCAGGCAGGTCTAGATTCTTATATATATGGAAACAGCATCGATGAGAGAAATTCATTGATCGGCTGCCTCCTGCACACCCCCTGATTGTTCTGAGCTGAACGAGTTTTAGGGATTAGGTCGTCCTTTTCTTCATGATCCAGGTGAGGAAGCTGAGGCCTCATAGGCAGAAATGGGATGTCCAAGGTCATGGAGCTGAGTGACCTTGGCTGAATCTGTAGCAGGAACCTGGCCCCTGCTCCCCGCCCCCCTGTCCAGCACTGTTCCTGTGATGCCCACTTGTCTTCTTTCCCTGTGAATAGAATATTGAAAATGTGTTTCAGAGGCTGGAACACCTGGAGTAATTGTTGTAACTTGGGTCACACACAGTGTGGACATTTTTTTTTTTAAAAAAATATATATTTTATTGATTTTTTACAGAGAGGAAGGGAGAGAGATAGAGAGTTAGAAACATCGATGAGAGAGAAACATCGATCAGCTGCCTCCTGCACATCTCCTACTGGGGATGTGCCCGAAACCCAGGTACATGCCCTTGACCGGAATCGAACCTGGGACCTTTCAGTCCGCAGGCCGACGCTCTATCCACTGAGCCAAACCGGTTTCGGCACCACAGTGTGGACATTTGCATCAACCTCAAACCAAGAAGAAAAATGAAGGAAAATAATTAAGATTTCTAACTTCTATTGTTTGTGGATTACAAGATCGAGGCAATATTTGCAAAGCAGATCAAGATAACAAGTTGTCCAAAAAGTGCCCATACATTAAAAGCACTGGAACGTGGGAAGACAGGAAATCATAGGGGAAGGCGAGGTACATGACTTCCTAGTGATTTCAGATGTGGAAACAAAATAATCTCATTATACCTCCCATAGTAACTTGGCCGGTGTCATACCAATAGCGTTTTGTCTGTATTTTGTCATACACATAGCCATAAATTTGGCTGAGGTAAGACAAGTTGCTGGGAGAACTAAAAAAAAAAACACCCCAAAACTGTACTGCTCCGAGATCCGGGTATTACCTCTAAGGAAGTTTTCCCAAGCTGTCACGGCAGAAACCGCAGCGGTGACACATGTGGACAACACATGACTCCCTGACACAGTTGAGTGCGTGGAGCTGAGGATGCTCCTGCAGCTGTTCTCTGTGGCCTTGATAGAAGCAGAAGTATTGAGTGTGCACAGCGCCGACTCCGGCTGGTTAGCACAGGAGGGTATACAACATGGTATTGATGAGGCCACAAACGCTGTACACATCCGCTTCCCATGAGGGTTCTGCGCTGTGATTTCGCACCATTCTTTTGGGGCTGTGTATGTGCAGCTGCGAGTGCACTATTTATGCATATGTTTACGTCTCTCTCTATATATCTCAATAATAACTTCAAGATGTATTGGGAGTGAGCCCTGGGAACAGCCCAACGGCCCTGGCCAACAGATCAATTATTCTGCTATTGATAAAATGGAGCAATGGCAGAACTTAGGGTCTAGCCCAGCCGTGGGCAAACTACGGCCCGTGGGCCGGATCCGGCCCGTTTGAAATGAATAAAACTAAAAAAAAAAAAAAGACCGTACCCTTTTATGTAATGATGTTTACTTTGAATTTATATTAGTTCACACAAACACTCCATCCATGCTTTTGTTCCGGCCCTCGGTCCAGTTTAAGAACCCATTGTGGCCCTCGAGTCAAAAAGTTTGCCCACCCCTGGTCTAGACTATGGCTCTGCTGCAGGCGGGGCGTGGAGCTGGGCAGGTGAGCCACTCCGTGCCTCAGTTTCCCCCTCTGTGAATTGAACATGATGATAACATTGCTGATCTCACAGGGCTCTCCTGAGGATTGAATTGAGTTATTTTTTATGGTTTTTTAAAAAAATTGATTTTAGAGAGAGAGGAAGGGAGAGGGAGAGAGAGATAGAAACAGAAACATCAGTGATGACAGAGCCATTGATCAGCTGCCTCCTGCACACCCTTTACTGGGGATCGAGCCCACACCCCAGGCATGTGCCTTGACGGGGAATCGAACCACCACCTTTTGGTTCCTGGGTCGATGCTTCACCACTGAGCCCCACCAGCTGGGCAGTATTTCTTGCACTCACATTGGAAAATAAAAGATCAAGAAAGCTAATGCTTAAAAAAAACAGAGCTTATTTCCTTGTGGAAGTGGAGAGTAGAGTGGGTTTCTCACGGCCGGTGTGGAGAGAATGCGACTCTGACACAGACCCGGTCCGCTCGGTCACTTCTGTTCCAGCCTGGCCTGCGAGAGCTCCAGGTCTGTGACCTCAGAGCTAATCCATTATCCATATCGTGTCCAATGTTCAGTCATAGCCTACGCTTCTGCCCAGAAGAGAAGCAGCCATCGTTTTTATATGCTGCCAGCACTACTTTGATGATTGGAATTCTTTCAGCTCAGTTTGAATTAGGCTCTGCATCGTATTCAATGTAAGAGTGACAGCCAGCACCTGTGCGAGCTGCTCCTGTGCTGTCTTCGGGCGCTGTTCGACCATGTAAATAAAGTAACAGAATATGCAGCAGCCCAAGTTCTAGTCCTCACTTGGCTACTGGCTTTCCGTCTCGCATTTACTTAAACTCTGTGTTCCAGTTTCCTCACCGGAAACATGATGAGATTGGGTTTGATCGGCATGTTAAGCTACTCCTCTGCCTGGTCCCTAGGACGCGCGAATAACATTGAGCTGAATGAGCTCGCTCGCTATGCAGCCTGAACATATAGATGTGTTGCTACTAACTTATGGAGAACTGATCTCTCTTTGCAACTTAAGAGTTCTGGGATACTAACATTCTTTATGGTTTTGGGGGGGGCATGGTGTGTGTGTGTGTGTGTGTGTGTGTGTGTGTGTGTGTGTGATCCATACACAAAAGAGGTAAATTCTCTGGCTCGAGTTCGAATGCTGAGTCCCTCTCCTCTCCAGTGCACCAGCTCTCGTAATCCAATCACACTGTTTCTTGACTGCCTGCCAGTCTGACTCTGCTCTTCATCACTCATTCACTCGTTTCCTCCCTTTCAGGATGATGTTTATGGCCTGGCAAAGAAGTGCAACCTGACGGAGCGCCAGGTTGAAAGATGGTTTCGGAGTCGGCGGAATCAGGACAGGCCCTGCAGGATGAAGAAATTCCAGGAGGCTTGGTAGGAAGGACAGTCCCAGCTTTTGAAGTGCTACAATTTAAAAAAATACATATTTTCATTGATTTCAAAGAGGAAGGGAGAGAGAGAGAGAGAGAGAGAAACATCAATGATGACAGAGAATCACTGATCAGCTGCCTCCTGCACGTCCCCTACTAGGGATCAAGCCCACAACCCAGGCATGTGCCCTGACCGGGAATCGAACCGAGACCTCCTGGTTCCTAGGTCAATGCTCAACCACTGAACCCTACCCGGGTGAACCCTACTTTTTTCTCTATCGAAACAATCCTGGAAGACAAGCTGTTGTTGTTCAGCTTACGTGACCATGTTCTCCAGACCTGTACTCGAGCCTTTTCGTGCTTGGCTGTGTGAACTCGGAAAACCCCAGTGTCTCAGCTCCACAGTGGGCATA
>NW_005875851.1:0-11103 GCF_000147115.1 Myotis lucifugus | reverse complement strand
GATAAAAGCCATAACTATACCCAGTTTATAGCTCCACCAAAAACAGCCCATTGGCCCTCTTCCTGGGACTGCCTGGTGAAAAAAGACATACTCTGGTCAGAGCCACTACTGTTAATATTGCTATAACCCTCTTAGAATGGGTGCTATTCCTGTCCACCCAGATCCCTTGAACCCTAGGGGCAGCCATCCCCAGCTGCTGTGTGATGGCCAGATATCCACTCCCAGCCCCCAGCTCTGCAGAATTGCCTTTGGTGGAGCAGGAGCATTGCTAACTCTGAGACCACCTCTCCCACCACCTCCAGGTACTCAACCCAGAACATAACCATGGGGGTCATGCTTTGTGCTTCAAAGCTTCTGTTAAGAATCAGACATGAATGAAGCGAGTGTCCAGATCAGAACAGATTTCTATTTAGCTTTCCCCCTGCTTCATCTTGATTCCCTCACTCACCTTTCCCCAAGAGCACGCCTCCAAAAATGTGTGTATTTATATACACAATGGAATATTATTCATCCATAAGAAGGAAAGATATCTTGCCACTTGTGACGACATGGATGGACCTTGAGGCATTATGCTAAATGAAACCAGCTAGATAGAGAAAGACAAATATGGTACCTTCTCCTAAAATATACAATCTAAAAAGCTGACCTCATAAAAACATAGAGTAGAACGGTGGTTACCAAGGCCTGGGGGGTGGGGAAAGGGAGATATTGGTCAAAGGGCACAACCCTCTAATTAGAAGATGACTAAGCTGCAAGGATCGGATGCCCAGCCTGGTGATCATAGGTAACAATACTGTACTACATACTTGAAAGTTGCTAAGAGAGTAGATGCTAAATGTTCTCACAACAAAAAAGAAATAATTATGTGACTAGGTGGAGGTGTTAGCTAACACTGCAGGGGTGATTAGACTGCAATTATAAGTGTATCAAATCAACACGTGGACATCTTCACGTGACACGGTGTCACATGTCAGTTCTATCCCAGCATCTGCTTCTTAGGAGCACCCGGAAGGCATCGGTCTGCTGCTCCCACAAATGAGGCTATTCTGGAGCCCTGGTCTGGGTGACACCCAAACCTCTCCACCGAGGCCCCAGGAGGAAGCTGGCTCCCCTATAGTCCCGGGCCCGTGGTCTCTGTTGGACGAAGAGTCCGCTCTTGTGTTCACCTTCAGAAATAGGAAACGAGGTTTGAACCTGACTCAACCACGGCGACTCCTCCTGTTCCTGAGTCGGGGAGAGTCGCAGGGAAATGTGGGGTTCTCTAGTCTGCGTGAACAGAGGCCAAGCTGAGCCCAAATCATTTGCTCCCAGCACGAAACTGCCCTGACATCTCTTCGAGCCACTCTCTTCCCAGTGGCAGCTGAGAGGGGATGACAGGGTAGTGAGCTGCTCCTTTCCATTAGCAGCCCCCCTGTGCCCCCCAACTATTCTCCTGTGAACCTGGTGATGAAAAACAGACTCGGGCATAAAACTGGGAAGGGGGTGCTGGCCAACATCAGATGTGTATTTATTGAGGTTCAAGGAGCTCAGGAAGTAACACTCCTTGCTTCTACTCTCAAGTTTAGAAGAAAGAAGATTTCAGAGCAGATAAATAAAGATCAAACTATCACCATGTTTGATAAATTGCACAGAAAATAAAGCCTTCTGCCCTGCCGGTGTGGCTCAGTGGTTGAGCGTTGACCCGTGAACCAGGAGGCCAAGGTTCAATTCAAGGTCAGTCAGGGCATGTGCACAGGTTGTGGGCTTGAACGCACTGTGTCTACGGGCATGCAGGTCTGACAGTGAGAAGGCAAAGGCTGAGCAACGTTTCTTCACCCAAATTCATTAATGAAAGAAATCACTGCTCCAGAGAGGGAGGGCTGGGGAGAGTGCTTGATTCTTTGCAGTCGCTACCAAATTTCCATGGTGGGGGAGGGGGGGTGTTTAAAATCATGGGGAGATACGACCAGCATTTAGTGGCAAGAGTGAGAGATGCTAAACATCCTATAACATGAAGGGCAGTGCCATAAGACAAAGGAACAGAGCCACCCAAAATGCCAATGGCACCCCCGTGGGAAACAGAAGTTGGTCTATGTGGAAACACGGGCAGAGAGCTTGGAGCCTGCCTCCACCCTCACGCACATACTCTACGGATCACCTACAGACCACAAAGCACAACATTCCCAGCGGAGGTCATCGGGGAGGGGCAATGCCAGTTTCACAACCGCGGGAAACCCAGCAGACACAGACCCAGTGGATCCAGGCATTGTTCCTGCACTTTGTGGGGCTCCCAGTTGCAGAGTCAGCGCAGAAGTGAGGCGGCCTGTGCCTTTGCCAAGGGAAGCACAGCACCGAGGGCCAGCGTGGCCAGCAGCGGGCACTTCTGCGGAAGGCTGCAGCCACCCCCTGGGAGTCCTCGCCTCCCTTTCTTCCTTCCCTCTCCTTGAGAACTGTGGTTCTTCTCTGGGAGGTTAATTGCTTGCCTGTCATGGTGTCCAGGAGTCTCTCTGTCAGCTCCCTCTGCTTAAGGAAAAGTGTCAGAGGGAGAATTTCTACTAATGCTACTCACACACCCACCCCGTTGCTCCTTGTCTGCCTTCAAGGCTAGTGTCCCCTTGGCATTGCCCTTCAGAGGGCTTGGGCCGCAAGAGAGCAAGCCCAGAACGGTCGCTCGGGCCTCCACGTCTGCAGGCTTTGATCTGTCTGGCCATATTAAGGGGATTGTAAATACAGTATGTGTAGTAGGAGTCTGAAGTTTAGAATTGATGAGTGTGATTGGCAAACTACTCAAATAACATGTTTATTATTGAAACCGTGAGAGAGACACAATGACACACAGAGAGCGCTCACGCATCTCATTTGCGCCTTCATTTCCTAATCTTATCTACTTTTATTTTATGCCACATGAAAAATGGATGGCAGCTGCTTGCTATAGTTGATGAGTTTTCTCTGCAAGGATTCTTCCCCCACCTGCTTCTTCAATGAGAGTAGCACCAAGGTCCTCAGAGCCAGTCCAGCCCCGAAGAAAACTAGCACGCATGGCCCAGGAGAAATGGAGGGGCCGCCTTCCAGGGACATGAGACATGGCGGTCGTGAACTCAGCCCGCAGGCCTAGGAGAGCTCCACAGACCCAGCCTCCTCCCGCCTCTCAGGGATTGAATGAGACATCAGCAAATAAAAGTTTGTAGAGAAAAAGAATTATGGGAAACTTGGTTTCATATGTATTTACATGGCTCATTTAGAGAGCCTTTCGGAAATGGTCTCTATGCCTGGCCCTTGGGTTGCATAATATCCACATTTCATAATATCAGATGCTCAGTCTTATCCTAGAAATTTTAGCCAAACACTTTGAGATTACTTGCTACTCAAGACAAGATTGTGTAAATATTTCATTAAAAAGCCTAGTAGTAAGCACAGTGACAGCCAGTTACCCTGACCATTTAAAATCCTGGCAATCTTCTGAGCTCTTTAGAGAAATGGATTCACTTCATCCTCACAGGAGTGTGTCCATCATGAAGATGAGCAAACTGAGGCCACAGGGCTGATTAGTAACATGCAAACAGATGGCAGAGTACAGATTTCGACTAACTCTGGGCCCTGACGCTTAGGAGGACGCTAGTAATTCTGACGTTTATGTTCTCCAAGATACTATTTTCAACAAGCTTAGCACGTCGATAGAGTCAAACAGGTTAGGATCCTTCTAAAGTATCTAGTCTAATTGTTCCTACCTCAGATTCCTACATACATAAGCAAGTAACATCTATATATAAATCCAGCAAGGTGCAGGGGGGCCTGTGAATGGTGGGATGTGAGAGCAACCCAATATTGGTTTTTTCCCCTTTATTTTTAAATGCTTTAAAAAATGTCCTTAGGCTAAATTCTGCCAGCTGGCTGCCAATATGGGAGCCCTGATCCTGGTCCAAAATTTTACAGACAGTGAAACTGTAACCCAGAGAGGGAAAGTGGTTTACACAAGGTCACATGTAAATAGTGACAGAAGCAAAGCTGGAATTCAAGGCTCACGGTCCAACACCTTTTTGCCCATCCCACACCAAAATCCTCTCCACCCTCTACTTCCCATACGCTCCATCCCGGTTCCCATCTTTCCTATGCACAAGCAATAAGGCTCTTATTCTCTTTGCAAAGTTAATAGAGCTGAGATACACATTACTCACAAGCATCGAAGCTTTTGTGCAATATAAACAGAATCGGGGTAACGTGTTCGCTTTCGCTCCTCTCCCACACACGCAGACTCTGCGCCAGCCCTCGCACAATTAGCAGAAGGCAACTCGAACTCAGGCATCCTGGCCACCTGGAGAACACTGTCCAATACACGCAAGGAGATGCACTTAATTTTTCCTGCTTTCTTCTCTTTTCTCACTGACCCTCCAATGGGAATAAAGACTGGATTGTTACTCATGAGGTATCACAGAGGAAAGAATGGAAGAGTTGGAGTCAGCTGGCTTCTCTTGCAGCCTCTCTGAGTCTCAGTTAACTTAGTTTCAGTGATGTGAGGATTAAATGGGTTAATAAAAAATCAAGACCTGAAATATGGCACATTATCAAGGTCCCTACTCTCTGAGCGGTCACACACACACACACACACACACACACACACACAACCTCTTGTATATTCATAACTAAAAAACAATACATGTGTTTGGGAAGTTACATTTTTATAACAATAGTGCTGCCGTTATTCAATCACACTTTTTAGAACTAACTCATCCCAGAGAACATCAAGGGCTTAGCAAATTCAGTGTAACTTTGACAGCAGCAAATCTTCATTTTCTGAGTGTGAATTGATTTGATCTTTGATAACAGCCAAAAGTCTCTCAGAGTTCTGGAGGATAAATTGGAAAACAAGCCTGGGACACAAGTTTTAGAGATGAGGAGGCCGGGTGATATAATAAAAAGGGCTCAAGATTCTGTGTCAGAAGATCCAGGCTGATTCGCTACTTTAGGTGAGTCCATAACTGTTCTCAGCCTCAGTTTCCTCATCTGTAAAATGGGAATAACAATTTCTTCTTGGAATTTTTTGACGATCAAGAGATACTATGTGCACAAGTGTTCTCTGGGCCATAAAGTCTAAATGTCAAGTTTTAAAAAGTTTTTTGTTTGTTTTCCTTTTTTTAGTAAAAGATGTGGGATGATAAGTAAATTAAATCTGAAGGCAGTTCCTATAACGGAACTTAAAAGTCCACTGTAATGGGAGCAAAAATAATATCCCCAGGAGACAACTGCAAGTGGCCAATCTCATATCTATGCATTTCATTCATTCAGTCAGCCAGCCAACACATGTTCTTTGAGTGCCGAGAAGGACCAAAATGTTAGACTCGGGGAATTCCAAGCCTAAAAGTTCACAGTGGGCTTGGTGGGACATCCAGCACTGACTTTTGATGTATCTCATCACCTTAGCGTTAGATCTGATGTGAACAACGACAGTGCAGAACAACTTTAGAAGATCCTTGAGGCTTCCAGGTGCCTACGAAATGCTTTGAAAAATCAAAGATGCCTCCATCTCTGTTCCAAAGAGCGAATAACCAGTGTGTCAGTGAGGCAGAACCAGGAGGATGGTGAAATAAAGGGCACAAGGGGAAAGTTCCAGAAAGAAAGCGAGGGTGGGACCAGGTTGGAGTGCCCCCAACAGCTCGGCAACATCCCCCTGATCAAACGCCACTCACCTCCTTTTCTCCATCTGTTCTCTGGTGCTACAACCCAGATGGGAGGAGCTGTCCCATGTAGAGAAGCCACCATGTTTCCATCTTTCCCTTGGGCCCAGTTTGATTTTGTTTCAGATTTTTCTGCATCACAGACAGGGATTTGCTGCAGCCTGCAGGAAGAACGTGCAGACGACCTGTCTGACCTCAGTCACGTCAGGTGCCCTCTCTGACTCCATCTTCTCATTTATAAAATCAAGGATTTCTGCCAATGACCATCAAGGTTCATTTAAGCGTTGAGATCCGGTGATCCTCTGCCAGACAGGGTAGCAGCACAGTGACCTAAAGGAGTTAATTCCTCTTGCAGGGTATTTCTAACCTTGCATCGGCCCAGGTGAGGCAGAACAGAAGGAGACGAGAAGGCAAGGCCGCCCATCATTTGCCTTTCATCTGTTTTCTTAATTTTCTTCCTAAGGAAAGTCACAGCTCCAATCAGCCCTCTAATCAATGGCTGCACTTACTCCTGCGCAAATGAGCTAGATTTATTAAAGGAGTCTTCTCTTCAATGGAAATGGGCTCCCTGCTGGGGCTGCAAATACAGCCTAAGATTGACTGCTCCCAGAATAGGTGAAGACTTAAAGGAAACGAGAGCAGGCAAATAAGTGATGTGGAAGGGGGCACCCAAGGCCTCTTATGACCCCTCCACCACCATGACCATGAATGGGTGGTCACCAGGGGCAGCCTGGACGTGTGTGTGTCATTTCTAGGATGACCTTGAGCACAGTAGCTAGTAGTGAGTCACAGGCCAGCACACATACTCTGTCACTTCCCTACACCCCCTAGGACTGAGATGGCGAACCTTTTGAGCCCAGTGTGTCAGCATTTTGAAAAACCCTAACTTAACTCTAGTGCTGTGTCACATATAGAAATCTTTTGATATTTGCAACCATAGTAAAACAAAGATTTATATTTTTGATATTTATTTTATATATTTAAATGCCATTTAACAAAGAAAAATCAACCAAAAAAATGAGTTCGTGTGTCACCTCTGAGACGTGTGTCACCTCTGAGACGTGTGTCATAGGTTCACCATCACTGCCCTAGGAGAAGAAGCTCACCAAAAAGAGACTGAAGGCGACACCCTTCCAAGTAGAGAACTTCACAGAACCCGAGAGTTTAAGGGCTGTCAGAATGGAAGGATCATTTGAGGATGATGTATAGCCACGAACTGAAGGGGTGTTCTGTGAAAGGACCCTGATATTTCTGAATCATTGATGGCCAGAAGCAGAGGGAATTAATATTTTAACACTGCAAGAAATTATTCATGTTAAATAAAAATTAAATATGTGCATATTCATATTTTGGAGCTGGGAGCTCTTTGTTGATGGGAAGTGCACATTTTCTTAAATGTTTGCTTAGGTGGGGATACTTGGGACAGAAAAACTTAATCTGTCCTACAAAATAATGTCAAGCTCTGCCTGCACTGCGGGTATATTTGTATTTCTGGAAATATGACTGTTTGATGGGGGCAGGTGTGAGGTTATGATGGGGAAATAGATTTCTTGTTTGTTTCCCCTTGAAACCTCGGAGAGTCTGAGAGGCCTGGACCTCAGCTTAGACTATGGACAAAGACACTCATGTGGGAGGCAGCTACCTGACCCTGGTAACGTGATGGAGAGAGAAAGATAGAAATAGAGACAGGGAGAGACTGAGAGAGAGGAGAGTCCTGTGCTATAAACAATAGAAGCCACATTGCTTAGCATCTGTTTTTAAGTTTTCTATTCTCGGCTAGAATTTCCTTCTGTTACCTTCAAACCTCAGTTTTGTTCAACATGTCAGCCTGAGAGTGAGCAGTCTGGAGAAACAAACCAGTTCCAAGATGGTAAGAAGGATCAACACAGCAGAGATCCAGAGAAAAATAGTTTATGAAGATGATGAGGTCACCAGGATGGATCTGTGTAGTATGGAAACGTTCCTGGGGTAAACCTCCCTCCAAAAACGTGGACAGGGGAACCTGGTAGAAGGCATGTGGGAAAGGGGGCTGCCGCTGATGCTGAGTAACACAGGGAAGGCTGAGGAACTTCTCAGAGCTGGAGGTCTCAGGGTCATCTGGATCCTATAAGGAACAAAGTCCACAGGGAGTCATGAATGACTTGCCAGGGTCACATAGCCAGTTGGTGACAAGCTCAGGTGGAGACTTCTTGACTCTTAGTCTTGAGTTCTCTGGCGCTAGATTGGACCTTACCTCTCCCCACCTTACAAAGCTCAGTCAAGCTTTAAATACCACCCAGAGAGGGAGGGGAGGAAGGAAGAGGGCAGAAAGGAGAGGGACACGGAGGACAGGGGAGTCATTCTGTGTTTAGGAGAAGAATACTTTCTAGCATTACTCTGACTGCTCGCCTTTCTCTTGACCCAACTCTGCTTTTGGAGACTCGCAGCCTATTGAAGTTGGAAGATCAGTTAATCCCTTCCTTTTTACAGATAAGAGAATCTCCCCACACAGACAACAGCATGGCGATTACCCGAGGGGAAGGAGGTAGAAGAGGGCACAGGGGGGATAAATGGTGAGGGAAGGAGACTCGGCTTGGGGTGGTGAACACACAATACAATATATAGATGATGCAGTATAGAATCGTATACCTGAAACCTAAAAAATAAAGAAAAACTGCCCAGGCAGTGGAAGTGACTTGCCTAAACTTACTGACAACTAAAGGTCAGAGTGTGTTTGGAAGCAGAGAACAAAGAGGCAATGACAAAATATGGAGGGAGAATGGAGAAAAAGAATTACCCCAGTAATTCCCTCAACTCCAAGAAGCGGTTCTGAGAATAAGCCACAAACTATGCAGCTGTCTTACGCTTTCCTTCCTCAACCTTTAAAATAACTAGAGGAGGAAATACATCCTCTTTCCCGTCTCCCGTCCACTCTGTCTGAAGCCGTCCTCTTTACCTTGCTTAAGTCTGGCTCCCCCAACACTCCCTGCTCCTTCGGGGTAAGAACTGGGGTCCAGGGACTGTACCGTACCACGTGCTATTCTTTTATAAAACACCTCGCACAGTTTAGAATCAGCAACTTATACTCCATAAAACACCTGCGTGTCGATCACTCTTTGAGAAAACTTGAAAAACTTCTCCTGGTGCAAATTCTTAAATCGTAAGGGGAAAATGTAAAAGTGGGGAAATGAAACTCAGCTTTCTCATCTGAGAAATGGAGAGGAAGTTGCAAGGGCAACGTTAGCTACTGTCTCGACAGACCACCATCTGCCAACTGTGAGGCTTCCTCCCTTTCCCTGGCACCTCCTTCCCTCTCGTCCCCCCTACCACCGCACAGGGCTCCGCATGTGACCAAGGCCTCGAAGGACTCCCGCAGCGACACAGCCAGAAATTGCTTGAGGCCTGTGAAAGGCGGCTGCTCTTTACCGCCTTCATATTGTTGTGTTGCAATTGAAATTCTGAGCCTGGAAGTGAGGGATGGCGGTGCTGAGTGCATTTGTAGTTGCGGATGCTGTCAGAACACGGAGCTGTTTTGCCTCCTGGGATGGGGAACAGTCAGAGTTCAGGCTGGAAGCTGGAAGCGGGACATATTTGCAACCAGAAAACATCTTCTCAGGCGGCTGAGAAGAGCTGTGGCAATTGCTCCCTCTTCCCAATGTCTCCTCCCCAGAATCTCCCGCTAATTTCCCTCTTTGTGTCTGTGTGTCATTAAAACGTAACTCATAATGTTAAATGAGGCCCTGAAGTTCAAAGGTAACTATGGGAGCTGTAGAACTATTCATGGAAAGCTTGGATTTTCAATAGTCTCCAGTCTTCATTGCGGAACATTCCAGGGAGCTGTGGGGAGGAGTGGGGGACTAACTCAAACTGACTTTTTCCTCAACTGAAGAAAAAAATAGTGGAGAGGAGCAAGTAGGTTTCTGCCGAAAGAGCCATTACAAAGCCTTTTGCCTGGCATTATGCGCCACTTAATCTTTTCCACTTGAAAAGAGGATTCCAAGTTTCTTTTTTGTCAAGCCCGTCTCAGCTCCACAGCCCTACCAGAGAGCGACCGCACGCAACCGCCACCCTTTCATTCAGGCAAATCTAGGCAGAGCTGGAGACAGACTCCATTCTGTCCCCCATCCTCTGACCTTCACTTCTGAAAGCCACTTGCTTTCAAGGTGAACAAGTCTTGTCCTGGAACCAATTAAATATATATACCACAGTGACTGGAGTGTTCTCCAAAGGATGTGCAAGGGGAGTACCCAGAAAGAGGAGGCATTTCAGAATGAATTATTGATCAAGATTTTTCTCTCACACACACACACAAATACAAGGGTCTGGCATTCCTCGCCAGGGGGAGATTGTATCTTGTGTGGTCTTCACAGGGTTAAGGAAAAGATAACCTCTTTGCTCCAAATTCTATTTATTTGGCAAATGGAAAATGTGTTTACATCTCTGTGTATCTCCTTTTCTTTGGTTTTCCAGAAAGCCTGAATCAGCAGATTTCAGAAGAATGCTAACGCATCTGACAGGCTTAGAGAAATGATCTGTCACATGAAAAAAATAGTTGGGGGAAAAAAACACTTTTCACTTAGGTAGCAGTTTTATCCTAGTCTCTAAACAGGTTATGGGTATTAATTAAATGTTGTCACACATGGTCACCTAGGTTCTATTAACCCAAGTGGAAACATCAGGTTTGATTACTATTAGCAGTGGGGAAACTGAGGCAATGTAGAAGGATGGATTCAACAGTCACTGAGGAAGTTAAGGGAGCTGTCTCCTGTGAATAGACCAATCTCACTCATCTCATGAGCACTACGATGGGGATGACAAACCAGGTACAGTTCACCTAATTCTGGTCTCCTCACTCCCACTGGCTGCCATTTCTGCTAACCCAGCTGATGGAGCTGTCTCCTTGCAGGTCCACTTAGTGGCCATTACCATGCATTAGTTCCCTATGGTTGTATAACCAATTACCACAGCTTAGAGGCCTAAATAGCACACATTTATTGTGTCACAGTTTCAGCAGATCGGGAGTCCCAGCATGACTCGGCTGAGTCCTATGCTTAGGGTCTCGGGTGGCTGTGATGAAGGTGTGGGCTGGGGCTGGACTCTCATTTGATGAAGAATCTGCTTTCCTGCGCACGTGGTCTTGGCGGCACCCTGCTCCTTGCAGCTGTCTTGTGCTGGCTGCGGGGCGTGGTTCCTAAGGGCCCCCGGCAGTTCCTTGGCACGTGGATCTTCTGATCGTGCCCACTTTCATCAAGGAGAGCGTTTAGAGTCTGATATCAAGAATGAGCCTTATACAACAGAATGTAATTACATCAGTGGTCCTCAACCTTGGCTGCACAGTAGAGTCACCTTGGAATCACCTTGGCTTCTCTTATCAATCCTCCGCAATGAGGCCCAGAAATCAGGATTTTTAAAAGATTCCCAGGTGATTCTAATGTGCAGCCAAGGTTGAGAACCACTGAATTACATGATGTGC
>NW_005875850.1:0-11104 GCF_000147115.1 Myotis lucifugus | reverse complement strand
GTTGAGGGATAAGATGATATGAGCTGAATGTGTGAAGGAGTCATACCTCCATCAGATAAATCCTATGTGACTGATGTGAAGCAGGAGATGGGAGGGCGCCAGGCAGGTCAATTCCTCCTCCTTCTCCTTCCTTCTGTGAACCACTCTGAGATGCTGTTTTCTATGGAGCCCTTGTGGGGAAAGCACTGTGTGTAGAAAACAATCTTTGTCGCGTCCAGTGATTTCTCTTTGAGTCTCAGAGTAAAGAAGTGGTCCACAGAGTAACTCAGTGAATGGTTTCTCATCTTTTCCTGCCTCAATTCTATTTTTATTTTTAATGCACATCAACTGAGTTTGAACACTGCCCCCAAATGTGGGGTTAGTGCTCTTATCCTCGCCTTGAGTTTTGGCTTTGGAGAACCAAGGCTAAGAGCATATCTCAGTGACTCGTATTCTGTGGTAGCTAGTACAGTAATGGGCACATTGTACTCCTTGATAAATTCAGAAATACTAAGTTAAATTGATTCTTTGAAGTACAATAAGTCAGCTACCATCAGGGGTGTTGGCATCTGCAATTTGTTTCTTAATGTGAGATGAAAGGTTAGCATTAGTAATAGGAGAGGAAGTATTGGGAAACAAGTTCCCTTTCCTGCACTTTGAAATCACAGTCCTTAGATCAGATCTTTTTTATGTAACCAAAGCTGAGGCTCATTCTGAATAGACTTGAGTAGTGAGGACTTTATTTCCTCAGCCACTCTCTGGGAAAAACAGACTCAACCATATATCTGACTCTTCTATAAAAGTCCCTCAGAAAAATTCCTTTTCCCTAATCCAGCCCTGAAAAATCTCCCAGTCACCTCTCTTGATTTATCATGATCTAATTCAGATTCCAGAGTCTTCTTTTAAAAAATTTTAGATAGATGAATATATTGATATGTAGATTTGTAGGTACACACAACACATCTCATGTAAGATCTTGTACTATCTCTTATGTGCAAATCAATTTTCCCATCTAATTAAGGGACAGAGTGATAGAGAGCTATGTTATACTCAACCCACCACAAAGGGTGTGTATGAGAAGAATCTGACAGATATGCATGGCCATGTGAAGACTTGTTATCTCATGTTAAATTTCCTTCTCTAATAGACAGCAGTATGGGTGGCTTGCCAAAACAGGAAAGTGGGTATGTCATATCTCTTTTCTTTTTTTCTTTTTTTTAAATATATTTTATTGATTTTTTACAGAGAGGAAGGGAGAGAGATAGAGAGTTAGAAACATGAATGAGAGAGAAACATCGATCAGCTGCCTCCTGCACATCTCCCACTGGGGATGTGCCCGCAACCCAGGTACATGCCCTTGACCGGAATCGAACCTGGGACCCCTCAGTCCGCAAGCCGACGCTCTATCCACCGAGCCAAACCGGTTTTGGCCATATCTCTTTTCTTAAGTGAGATCTTTATCATAAAAAAATAATACACTGAGGTCTTTATAATCAGAGTGGAATATGCAATAATGTTGTAAACATATTACTATAATGTTTCTACATTTATAATCAGCTCTATGGAAACTGCCAGGGGTGTCATCAGTCCTTTTGTCCTCATACAATTTGATAATCCCTTCCCAAGGTATTTAGCCTTCTTGAATCACTAGTTACAGTCTAGAACACAAAGGCATTGCACAGGCATGATCTGTTACTGATTAGCTGGGCCATCCTTATTTATTTCAGTTAATCTATTAGACAATTTGTAAGGTTCCTATCAGATTTAAAACTCTTGAATTTTATCTGTGATTTATTTAATTTCCATAATGAGACCTGCTGTCTGGGTTCACAGGAATTATGGAGTCAAAATATTACTTCAATCTCAAGTTTACCTACAGTTGTAACAGTTCACTATAATACTGTGTTGACTAGAGTCTGGCTCCTCAAAGGGGGGTCCACAGACTGGCCATGTAGGCATTACCTGGGAGCTGGTTAGCTATGTTAACCAGCATATCTCAGTATTTAATCCAGATCTACTATGTGAGGCTGTACATTTTACCAAGAACCCCCAACTAATTTAGACTCAATAAAATTTGGACTAGAGAGCTGGGGAGATCTCTCAGATCTGATGTCAAGGCTCACTACAATCTAGCCCCTTCTAACAACAAGGTTAACTCACAGGCACCAAACTGAATACTTAGATTACATGAGCTACTTGACAGTAAGGAGGTTGGAGTTTCCCAGATGCGACTGTGAAGGAATATAGTGTTTCCAGTGCTGCCAATGACTCAAATGATCCCTTCTTCCACAGCTTATTTAATAACCCTATTGAATGTAGACCCTACATGCATGCTCAATGTTGTAACTCTGGCATTCATTTTGGTTTATGAAATTTTTTTTTCTTTTTATCATATAAGGGTTTTCACAGCCAATATCTTCTTAACCTGAAGCCTTTCTTTCAAATTTTTACTTAGCTGCTTTTTTTTCCCCTTTATTTTTCAGGACTTACACATCAATTTCTCAGGGCATCTCTTCCTATCCTCCAAGCTCAGTTACCCCGTAATAACCTATCCCATATATGTCTCTTTTCAACCTTGAGGTACCATAATTAAAATTACTATATCCTGGCATTATAGGGAAAAATGATTGAAGTACTTATAGTTAGAATAGTACTTGAAACACATCCAGGCTATGCTGAACCCACTCAAAAATGTTTTTTCTCTGAATCTGTGTGTAAGCAGATCCTTCTCTTTCTTTAGATCTCAGGTTTAAACATGATCTCTTCAGAGAACCAGTGTCTCAGAAAGTGAGAAAATTTTTCTCTAAGGATAGGAAGAAATTTGAGCCACCTTACCTACCGCTCAGGCCATGTGGGGAAAGAGAGTAGCAGGAGGAAGAGATGTCGGGCACCACTTCCTAACAGGAAAGACCCAATAGATGAAATGATTGTACAGGATGATTTGGGGAATAGGAACTCTAGCAAAAGATTACATTGCCCCAAACATAGCACAGAAACAACATAGAAAACTACAGGACCTGAACCAGCCATGAGGCTTGGACAAGGGCGATCCCAGGCTACCAAAATTAAGGCCAAGGACCATAGTGGTGTCTCTACAATGACCTGAGAACAGTGGCATAACTCCAGAGGCAGAAAATCTTCAGAAGGACTAAGGTTACTTTCTTTCAGGAGAATGGGGACTTAGAAACAATATTAAGCTATTGAAATGAAGTTATATTTCTTAGACACCTCCAGACTGAGTGATAATGCCTACTAAAACTGTTTTATTGCCTTTGTTTCCCATTAGAGTTAAATCCTATAACAGCTGGAACAAGAGTTTGCCGAAACCGGTTTGGCTCAGTGGATAGAGCGTCGGCCTGCGGACTGAAAGGTCCCGGGTTCGATTCCGGTCAAGGGCATGTACGTTGGTTGTGGGCACATCCCCAGTGGGAGATGTGCAGGAGGCAGCTGGTCGATGTTTCTCTCTCATCGATGTTTCTAACTCTCTATCCCTCTCCCTTTCTCTCTGTAAAAAATCAATAAAATATATTAAAAAAAAAAGAGTTAGCCCGACACATCTCTCATAAATTAATCAATAAAAATTTTTAGTTGAACTACTAGAGCAGTTATTGAAGTTCTTATTCCATAGTAAATGCTCATATGTTGATTCATACTGTACTTTCCATGCAGCAAAAGGAACTTTACGAATTATCTTTCTGTCTTGTACTTGAGATTTGTTTTATATACCCGCATGGAAAGGAAAAGAATAAAAATATTTATTGAAAAGGTCTAAGTTCAAACATGTTTTAACCAAAATAATTTCTTTCTGGAAAGTGAATCTGAAATTTGGTGTGCCAGTATATAGTCAAGGCCAGTTTATACTGATATACTACTGTAAGTTTTGTCTGAGCTCACTGGTAAGTAATGAAAATATGGTTGGAAAGTACAGAATTGAGTTTATTTCCTTCTGTGGTAGTAAAGCAGGTCAGTATCTAGAATAAGATACTATTTTCTGTTAGAGTCACCAGGTGAACTACCAATCCTATCTGAAAATACCAGGGATTTTAGGGGCTTTCTTGCCCCTCCTCCTGCGATAAATCTGCATAACCAACCAGAAGGACATATACTGACTGAGCAAATGAGAAAGTGGGATCTTGCCTTCCAGAAACAGTGTTAAAACAGCACATCGATATTTAAGTAAAAACAACAGCAGCAGCAACAACCACAAAAAGACTGCAATTGTTAGCTCAATACCCTCATTTGGTAAGTGAGGAGACTGAGGCACAGAGAGTGATTCTAACGTGAGAGTTAAGGTTAGAATACAAATCTCCTAAATTTCAATCCAGAGATTTCTCCAGAATACTGCTTGTCACTTCATAACAAGAAAACAATATTCAGAAGATTTTATGTATAATAAGCATTGCAAATTTCTCCATACATTTATTGTTTGGTGGGAGGTTTTGTGGTTAAGAGCAAGCCTGGGCCAAGAGCCACACTGCATGGCTGAACAGAAAACTAAAAATATCTTTAATTGCACCATTTATAAGGTAGACAAATCATTTAAGTGTGTTTAAAAATCAGAGCACATGATTGCATCTCGATGTAGTTTGGTTACAAAAAGAAATGTATATCTATGTAGGGTTAGAAAGAAAATAAATCTCTCTTTCTTTCTCTCTCTCTCTCTCTCTCTCTCTCTCTCTCTCTCTCTCTCTCTCTTAAAATATTTTATTTCCCCAAAGATGAGATGAAGAAACTCACAGAACCTGATTATTATGATTTCAGACTATAATCATTCAACAAGCAGAGAGAACCCTGAAGTTTCTGACCTTTCAGGAATTATGCCAAATGTGTGTTGGTGGGAAGAAGCTGGTATTTAAGACAATATGCAGTAATTCTTATTTTGACTTGGGGAGTATCTAGAATACATTTCTATCAGTTATGTTAATATCTTACCAAGAAGGTTCAGACAGGAGAGTGAAGGCCAGAACAACTTTTGAGAAGGATTTAAAACTTGAAGCCTGAGTTGAAGTTGGCTCCAGTGGTATAAATACCACCTACATGATAGAGGAACACAGTTCAACAAGCCAGAAACAACCCCCCTGAAGTGGTATTTAAAGGAATTATAATGGACACGAAAATATAAAACATAAGGGAAAATTCTGAGAAATTAAACCACATTAAAATTAAAAACAGAAACTCTTAATCATTAAAAGATACCTCAGAGAGAGAGAGTGAAAAAGATAAGCTGAGCAAAGGAAGAAGATATTTTTAACATAGTTTATATCTAAAGTATATGAAGAATCCTTACTTATAAAAGAGAAAGAAATAAAAATATAATAAAAAGAGAAAAGACACAGATGGGTATTTCTTAGAAGTAGAAACACAAATGGTCATAAACATGGAATGTTGCTCAATTGCATTATGGGATAAACACAAATGTAATCATTAAGCTGGTGTTTTGCACAGACCAGTTTGGTAAAATTGTGCAGCTGGGTTATGTTAAATGTTGGTGAGAGTGAGCTGCAATAGGGACTACTATCCACTGCCAATGGGAGTAGAAATTGGTACAACTGCTTTGGGGGGGGATGAAGTTCTCCAGTAAATTTCAACATGTTCATGCTATAACACACAGCAGTTCCTCTCTTTGGTGCATATCCTATGTAAATTTGAATAGGTGCCCTGGATCAAGAGGCAGGCACTAGGATAGCCCTTAGCAAACAGTGCCAATATTAGTAACATATTGGGGAAAACCCTAAATGCTCAGCCCAGCTAACTGAGTGAATAAACTCTGAAGTATTCATGAGATGAAACAGTAACCACAGAAAACAAGAATTCATGCATTACCAACAGGGATGAATCTCAAACATATAATGATGGATAAAATAAGCAGATGTAATTATCCTAGCTACATGAAAGGTGTAGATACTAGCCTAAACTATATAATTCATTATATTCAAATGCATAAGTAAGAGGTATAACTGGGGAGAAGCAAGGGATTGGTTGATACAAAATTCAGGATTAGGGCTAGCTCTTGCAGGGAGGAAAAGAAATGGGTAAAGATCACTTGATGGTTACACTACCTGTTGGTTAGGTAGTGGCTACACAGTTGTTTGTTTTATTATTTAACCATTCAAATGCGTTCTGTATACTTTTTAATGTTTGATATATTTCAATACAAGATATCAAAAATTCAATAAGCTGTAGAAGAGAAAGGATAACACAAATAATAGATTGTGAAAACAAGATGAAATAAATATATGTATCTCCTGCTGGACGACTAAGACATCCTTTTAAAGAATTAGACCCCACTCTGTTTCTAACTAGCTCATCTTGATTAGTTTCACTGGTGAGAACATATGTATTTTATTTTTATTACGCCATGCAGGAATAATTAGGGCTAAAATAGGATTCTATAGGAGATAATTTTGCCTATTCTGATAATCAGAATCTTATTTGTACCTGTTAGGAAGATGGGTTTGAATCTGTATCCAATGCTAATTTTCCTCATTATATTTGTCAGCTAATTTCACTTATATGAACTAGGTCCCTCATTTGTAAGTGGGAATAGTAGTAATTATAAAGTCTTAGTGCTGTTGCAAGAATGCATATAAACCACTTAGCACACTATCTGGCAAACCTAAATTACAGCTTTGAAAAAAACTGTCAGGTGTTTCAATTAGCCTGCATATATACAGAATACTTCATGAAGAGGTTTTTTGTTGTTGTTGTTTGTTTTTTACTTTAGATTGACTGAACTTCACACTATGGATTGAGGATTTTAATGTTTGCTAACTGAGTTAACCTAAAAATGTGTATTCATAAAGCAAAGTATAAATAACATATAGAAGTAACAATTTCAAATAGCTCAGCACTAAGAATGGAAACCCTGTTATATTCTACTTTGCACATTCTACTACATTTCTTTAACCATCAATTTAAGAATACTCAATCCCTTGCCCTGACTGGTTTGGCTCAGTGGATAGAGTGTTGGCCTGCGGACTGAAAGGTCACAGGTTCGATTCCGGCCAAGGGCATGTACCTTGGTTGCAGGCACATCCCCAGTAGGAGGTATGCAGGAGGCAGCTGATCGATGTTTCTCTCTCATCGATGTTTCTAACTCTCTATCCCTCTTTCTTCCTCTCTGAAAAAAATCAATAAAATATATTTAAAAAAAGAATACTCAATCCCTTAACTTGCAATCATTCAAAGTTCAGTCATCATTCCCTGTCTTTAGCTACTCTGGGCTCTCTGTTCAAAATTCACAAAGTTTAAGGAGGTTCTGTCTTCAATGCATGTAGACCATGTCTGCTGCCAATCACTTATTGCCAGGGAATTGCACCGATGTGTGCCCACTGCACAATGCTGCTCTCTTCTCCTGCATTACATCTTCGTCTCTTAACAATCACTTCTGTGTTCTGCTTTTGAGCCAAGATGACCAGTTGAGGATTATCTCCATACCTTTTGGCAGGAAGAAAATCTAAAAATATGCCTGAACTCAATCAGTATATCCTTTAAAACTGATGGTTTTACTCTTTAAATAATTTATAGTAATGATGGTATAAGAAAAACAAGTACAATTTGCAATAAGCCATAGTTTTTTTATTATTAAAGAGAATATATAAAATTTGATTGAAGTCTGAGATGTTCATCAACATATCTTCCATATCTGGGATGGTGTTTAGTATGTGGTCTGTTAATGAATGAATGAATGCATTATTGACTTAATAAAACTGACACACATGTGAACAGAAAAGGAAACATTTTATTCTAAGCCTTGACATGACCTTGAAAGCCCTGTTTGTTGAGAAAATGTATGAGTCCTTAGGAATTCTTGTGTAGATAATTAAAAAATAACTTTTTTATTTTAGAATCGTTTTCAATTTACAGAAAACTTGCAAAAATAGAACAGAATTCACATAAACCCTACTGTTAACATCAGACACCACTATGGTATATTTGTCACAAATCATAAACCAATATTGATACTGATAAATTTTCATTAACTAAACACTTCATTTGGATTTTCTTAGTTCTTAGCTATGTTCCAAGATCCTTCCCAATGGCTCTTCCTGCAAGGGAACACACATTACTTTGATTTTCGTTTCAATGGGCAAAGCAAGTTCCATAGTCATACCTTACTTCAGGAAGTCAGAGAACTGCAATTGTACAAAGCTTATAGGAGGCTAAAGGAATACAAATACTTTGGTCAGTGGTACTAAATGAATTCCATGATTATAGCAATTCACCTATGTGCTGCATCTTTACACTTCAGGCAGGTGTGGAAGCATGCTTATCTTTTATTCTAAGTCAGAAATAAAGGTACCAGGGACTTTGAAACAGAAGAACCCATGGTTAAATAGCTTGTCCAGAGTTGTGCAGCTAGCACATCGCCAACCAAGATTCAAACCCCAAACATTTGATAATATCCTGATAAAAATAGCCAGTAAACCACAAACATCTCCTATCTTCAGTTGCTACTCCTTGTCCTCAGTGACCTAGCCAGAGGACATCTAATACCCTGGGGCAGGGATCAGTAAACTTTGCTATGAAGAGGCAGAGAGTAGATGTTTGAGGTTGGCTTCTATTATGACCCCCCACTGTAGAGCAAAAGCCCCAGTAGAGAATGCATTAATAGATGAATGCGTTACAATAAAACTTTATTTATCAAAGTAGAGGGCGGTCTGGATTGAGAGCGTGGTCATATGTTACTACTGCAGCCCTAGAAACTGAAGGAATCCACACAATGAACTGTGGTATTTTGACATATGTAGTTTGTGATATATACAACTCATAATTCACTGATTTGATTATTCCATCATTCTTTAAAACTCTCTTTGTCAATGATTTTTAATCCTTATGATTGATCATTTAAAAATAACCTCTATTCTTTGTTAATCTTCTGTTCACATCCTTCTGTATCTCATGGTAAGTTATGATGATCTCTAGCCTAATAGGATTACTTACCTGACTCTTAAGGAAAGTATATGCAGATTAAATTATTTTGAGGTGGCTCTTAGGGATACCATGAAGTTGAAGAAGACAGATATAGGGCTATGGCAGTTGAAACTAGGAAGTTTAAGGAAGTTTGAAAATAGTTTCTAAAACTTTCCTTTGTTTGTTTATTTTTTGTAAATTTTCAAATATATATAGAGAGAAATCCTGTGTGGTCTTTATTACACATAACATATCAACTAACGATGGGAGATGCCAAAAACTGTGCCATCAGGAATTTTTGAAAGGCTTTCAGGTTGTATTTATATAAATTACTTTCCTCTGTTATGTAATCACAATAAAGGAATTGGACTGAAACTTTAAAATATTTTTCATCATGGAAATATATTTATATACATTTTGTGAATAACAGCATGCTTATATGTAAATAATACATATGTTTATATAGTTTTATGTATATGAGCATACACATACCTATACATAAAGAAAAGTAAGGAGTTTAAAAGGAAACCAGGTTAGTTGGATGAAAATGCTAAGGAGATATCCCCATATGTGTGGGGTGTACCCAACACAATACAATATTTTCATAATGATTAATGAGCAGGAGAATATTTTCTTTTTAAAGAGTTTCCTTGGCTCACTCAGGCTGTCTTGAAGCTCCTCTTATATTGTGATACATACCTGCTCCAAGATGGAATGGAAGCTCTTTAAGAGTTGGTCTTAAATTCAGCTATAAGAATTTGGTGGATTAAAATTGGCCTCAAGTTCTTTGCAGTTCCTACCCACAAGAAGTCTATTTTCCCAACCCTTAACTTGGGCTGGCCTTATAATATGCTTTGACCCAGAGAAAACAACGGAAATTATTTTGTACAACTTCTCAAGAGGCCTTATAATTTTTTCATTTGCGTTCTTGACACACTGACCATGTGGAGACAGAGGCCAGGGCACAGTTAGCACCAACCAGACATGAGAGTGAAGCCTTCCTGGACCATCCAGTTCAGGTAAACAACCAGATGACTGTAGTCACATATGTGACCCCAGTTGACCCCAGCAGAGCAATCACTCAGCAAGCCCAACCCACTAAATGGTGAGACATGATAAATAATTGTAGATTTAAGCCATATATGTTGAAAACTACAGTAGTGTCAGAGAACCCCTAAACATGTTCAGCCTGAATTAGGAATATGTGAGTGTGCTTCTACACTTGTACGTGTTTGTAGATATGGGTATTATGTGAGCACAGTGTAAAGAATAGTAGGACACACCCTAACTGGTTTGGCTCAGTGGATAGAGCGTCAGCCTGTGGACTGAAAGGTCCCGGGTTCAATTCCAGTCAAGGGCATGTATCTTGGTGGCGGGCACATCTCCAGTGGGAGGTGTGCAGGAGGCAGCTGATGGGTGTTTCTCTCTCATCGATGTTTCTGGCTCTCTATCCCTCTCCCTTCCTGTCTGTAGAAAATCAAAGGTAAGGAGAGAAATGGGAGGGAAATACAAGAAGTATGATAAGGGGCAGAGCTAAAGTAGCTAGAAACTTGCAAACTATATTGTATTCCTTCAAGAGTTCCATTCTAACAATTCTAGAATTAACCTAAAGGCAGTGGGGGGAGAAGGGGCACCAGGTCTGTAACATGTTAAAGTTAGATTTTTTAAATAAAACTCATTCTTTGGAGGATGGTTTTAAGAGTAAAATGAGGGGCCGAAAGACCAATTAGGAAGCTGGGACAATAGTCCAGAGAGTGAAGGTGTAGAGTTAAGATAACTCTTAATTTTAGAGCTCAGTGTATCCATATTCAACTATGAGTTGTTTATTCCTTAGAGTGGCAGGCAGACCTAAGGTGGTACCCATGATCCCTGGCTCCTGATGGTCACAGCTCTGTGCAATTTCCTCTCTTGGAGTATGGAAGGGACCTGTGATTTGCTTCTATTCAATAAAATATGGCAAGGGGGAGGAATCTGACATCATTCCCATGACTATGTTACAATATATGAAACTCCACCTTGCTAGTCAACTGGCTCTAGAGACTGTCCTCACTGGCGTGACAAATTAAGAGGCCATGTGGGGGTGGGAATCACATGTCGGGGAACTGTGGGCAGCCTCTAGGAACCGAGGACAGCCTCCAGCTGACAGCCAGCAAGAGGCTGAGGCCATCAGTCCTATAATAAGGAAAGGAACTCTGCCAAAAACCTTTGTGAG
>NW_005875849.1:0-11113 GCF_000147115.1 Myotis lucifugus | reverse complement strand
AGGCTTTTGTACATAACTTTTTGAAAAAGAGTCTGGTTCAAGGGGAAAAGTTCTTAATCATGGCGGGTAATGTGTAAGGAAGAACACATGGAACACTCCATACAGGAGCCTAGACACCCCTTTATCTCTGATGGTTTGGAAAACGGAGACGGATTTCCCAGGTGCCACTCATCACTTATTCATTATTTGCTTCAGTGACTTGCAATTTTTTCCTCATTTCTATTGACTTCTTCTGAAGTCTCAATTATGACTTTCAAATGAAGTCAGAGTGATGCAGAAGAAATTGGGTACAAGGGGACAGAAGAGGAGAAAACCAAAAGCTGGCTTTAGAAAATGAGTCTTCCGGTTGGTTTCTCAATTGGCCAGATTGTGTATACACGAAGTTTGCAAATGTAGGCCAGAGGGGAATTATTTCCTTACCAAAATGTGCTAAAGAACCCATTTAATCCTGTGTGTCTATATCCAATGCTCTAAAGACATTTTTAAATGAAAGAATAATGTGGCATGAAACCTCTTTGTAAATGAAATGACAAAAGATTGACATAGCTGCTCTAACCTATAATATAATAATGCACTTACCTAAATTGTAATGACCCATCTTCACTTAAATGCGCCTATTGTCTGTAAAATTTGGGGGTGTGCAATCATAGCTATATATTAAATTTGACACATGAATCATTATAGAATGTTTCCTTGAATCTCATTTTATACACCTTGAAACCTCTACCAAAACCTCAGGGGACTTCAGACATCAAATTGATTTCTTTTGTTATATCTACACGGTAGGATCCAGGCTCTGGATCAAGCTAAAAAGTCATCACATTTCTAGCCTCTAGGTTCACAAATATAGTTGAACTAGAGTCCCGGTGCATGAAATTCATGCACTGGTGGGGAGGTTCCCTCAGCCCGGCCTAAGCCCTCTTGCAGTCCAGGAGCCCTCAGCAGTCCGACATCCTTAGCGCTGCCGCGGAGGTGGGAGAGGCTCCCGCCACTGCTGCTGCGCTCGCTAGCTGTGAGCCCGGCTCAGGGCTTCTGGCTGAGCCATTCTCCCACTGTGGGAGCACACTGACAACCAGGGGGCAGCTCCTGCATTGAGTGTCTGCCCTCTAGTGGTCAGTGCATGTCATAGCGACCAGTCGTTCTGCCATTCGGTTGATTTGCATATTAGCCTTTTATTATATAGGATTAGTCTATCATAACTTCTAGAGACTAGAGGTGTGTTGCCCCTCCCCCCCAAGAAAAACTCTTATATTAATTCCTAATGCCCAGTGTGATGCTAGCAGGAGTTGGAGCCTTTGGGAAATGAGAGTGAAGCCCTCAGGCATGGGATCCGTGCCCTATAAAAGAGACCCCAAATGTGAGGGCCTTGAGAAGACAGTCATCTATGAACCAGGAACAGGGCTCTCACCAGACACTGAATCTGTTGGTGTCTTGATCTTCAACTTCCCAGCCTGCAGAACTCGAAAATAAATGTCTGTTGTTTATAACCTCCAGTTTGTGGTATGCTGTTATCACAGCCTGAATGGACTAAAACAATACGGGCATACGTTGAGGAGACTGCAAGCTTGGTTCCAGACCACTGCAATAAAGCGAGTTGTAAGCTTTGTGCTGGTGGAGGGTATTTCCTTTATTTTGTAAAAAAAAAAGAAACATCTGTGGAGCGCCATAAAGCGAAGCGCAATAAACAAGGTATGCCTATGATGTTTGGTTTTGTTGTAAATAAAATATATATACTTTTTTAAAATATATATACTTATTTTTTTAAAAATATATATACTTATTTTTTTTTTATTTCAGAGAGGTAGGGAGAAAGAGAGAGAGATGGAAACATCAATGATGAGAGAGAACCACCAGCCCCAAAAGCTCAAGAAAGTGTCCGTGTAAACTCCCAGCAGAATTGACTCTCAGGGCGTGCACAGGGAGGACTCTGGAAATGAGGGGCCAGATTTGTTATGAGAATCGTTTAAAGACATGATGGAGTGGGCTCCCTTCGGTGGGGGTTTTTAATAATGCCCCCGCCAATGCAAAGTCACAGCTAAACTTGTAACTTGAAAGGGGAGATGAGCTTAAAGTTACATAAAATGGCCTTTCCTGCTAACCTTTCCCTTTCCCTGTGTGTTTCTGAAGCACAAACAGTTACAATTCTATTTCAAGCTTAAATTAAAAAAAATCAAAATAAAAAGGCTCAGCCTCATCCCCTGGCATTAGACCTGGTTTATCACCCCCCGCCCCCGCCCCCGCAGGCATTTACACAGGCGCATGGCGTTAATGTGGCATGTCACTCAATTGAGAATCTCGGAGTTAAGGTTAATCAAAAATAATTTAGGTGATAGCAGTTAATTCTCGGGAGAATTGGAGTCCTCGTCAGAAGCTGGCTGCACATGAGAGGGGAATAAAAAAAAAAAGTGAAAGCCACAGCTCTTTCAGCCGAAATCTCCAGGTCTCAGCTGGCACGCAGGCTCAATTATCGGCTTTTAGCTCAGTGGAAAGTCAAGCCTCCCCTAGCGCACTGGTGCTCCAGGCATTTTATTGGCTCATTAAATATAGGATTTTGCTTTTCAGCCGCAGCCAAATGTGATGTGCTCTCCAAATAGAAAGTATGATGAGAACTGAAATTGATGAGAACTGAAATAGCTGACACACGAGCTTCCTTTTCCCCTTCTCTGTGCCCCTCGCTTCCCACCCAGCTCCTATCTGCTTTATTACTGTCACAGGGTTTGTACCGGAATAAACAGCAAGAGGCCCTGCTGCAGGTTCTGCTCATGAAGGCTCAGGCCTCAACCAGTTCCTCACAATGTATGTTTTAGGTGTGTGTGTGCGTGTGCATGTGTGTGAAATCACGCAGATATATATATCCTACCCCAGAAGGCTCACGAAGTACAAAATGACAATGAGGAAGATAGACCCAGAGGACTTAAGTGTTACTAAGTGAACATCAGTTAAGCAACCTGAAAGGTCTCAAGGTCAGAAATCACCCCTGAACGTGAGAAAACAACAGAAAGTTCCTTGATGAGATGAGGAAAAGTCAAGAAGAGATTTTGCCTTAATAAGGAATAACTTATTCTCTTCATTGATCTCATATGGAACAAACCTTCAAATCTTTTCGGAAGAGCGTCCTGTCTGTGCACGTGTAGGGCTGGACTTTTAACAGTTAAAGTAATCCAATACCGAGGCGGTGGAGAGGAGTGAAGAGAGTGTAGGACAGACCCCAGAGGTTCCTGCCTCTCTGCACACTTCCACGTTCTTCCTTCCTCTTTTTGAAGTAAGCAGCCTAGAAAGCTGAAGAGATAGATCTAAAAACCATCTGTCATGCCATTTGCCACACACAAAATTCTACTGGATTATTTTAAAAAAATAATAATAGTGTTAAAACAATAGGACCAATATGAGAGAAGCTGTAGTAAAATGAAATGCATTCAGATGGTACCACTGGCATTCGAAAGTAATGAAACAGCTCATTGGTGAAACCCTAAGAACAATCTGCTAATATCTATTAAGAATAAAAAATATGTGTATACTTTCTTTTTTAAAATATATTTTTATTGATTTCAGAGAGAAAAGGAGAGGGAGAGAGAGATAGAAAGAAACATCAATAATGAGAGAATCATTGATCAGCTGCCTCCTGCATGCCCCCTACTGGGGATCACATATACAACCTGGGCATGTACCCTTGACCCGAATCGAACCCAGGACCTTTCAGTCTGCAGGCGGACACTCTATCCACTGAACCAAACCAGCTGGGGCTATACTTTCAACTAAGGGATCCCACCTCCAGTAATTTATCTGAAAATAAATAAATAGAAGAATAAGTCATGTACTGAAAATTATTTTAAAAATTACTGATACAGTGGGGCCTTGACAACAAGTTTTTTGAGATAACAGCTGTCTCTCGGCAGATTTTTTGCATTGAGTTGATAGAGTAATTTGAGTTAACGAGCTCCTTAACGAGCTCGGTCTCTGAATGAATTAAACTCGTAAGTCAAGGCCCCACTGTATTGGGTTCCATGCTAAATGCTTATCCTACAAAGATAAATCAGAGATTGTCTTCAGTTACAAACCTTGACCCCTCCTCTATCTAGTAGAGAAGATAGGGACATAAATAATCGCAATATGATGAAAAAAACACATCACTTACGATATATGCTGGGTACAGCGGTAACAGGGGAGATGTAAGAAGAAGTAAGGGGCATTTACTCCACACCTATTGTCGGTGCTGTGCTAAGTTCTGAGAAGTCAGAAGACAGATGGTCCCGTGCTCACATTGCCAGGCTGTGGGAGCTCCGATGCCAAGAGAAAGGTGCTAAGACTGCACCCTGCCCTTGATGTGGCATCACTGGGGATCCGCGGAGGAATGACATCTGCCTTTTGCAAAGGCGATTCCATCACCAGTGTGGATAGTGGTTTGGAGGCAGTGAGACCAGATGGGAGTCCACTGCAATGGTCCAGATGAGAAATCACAAACGCTTGAACTAGGTTAGTGGCGAGGGGACAGGGAGGAGAAGACCAATTCAGAAGACCCCGTGCAGCAGGCCTTTGACATTCACAACCTGCTGAGGATGGCAGTGTCTACAGAAAGGCCTGGCTTTCTCCCACATAACTTTACATCTCCATTTAGGGAATCCTATCCTGTGCCTGTCTAAATACCGCAAGTGAAATAACTTAGTTTTGCATTAAATCTCTCTCCCACGTGAGCAGTTTGTGCACTCAGACGGGAATGCCCATGGAAATCCTCTTCACAACGACCAACTTGGTTTTGATGCTGATCCGAGCGACGGACGATGTGACACTCCTCACTGTAGTTGAGACAAATGATTTTCTCAGACTGTTTCCTTCTCTTCACCTCTGTCATTAGCAACAAATAGTAAAGATTGAGTTCTTTACAGACTCATATTTCATTAGAAATAAAGTTTTATTTTTGTCGCTGCAAATGCTAGGACAAGTAAGCAGCCACTGCACTGAGTGTGAAGGCAGGATGGGTTTTGGACATTGCTGGGCACAGTGATTCACTTGTGCATACTGCCTTCCAGCAGCCACACTGAATGCTGCCTAAGGATGTAACGAAATCATGTTGTAAAACAGTTGGCACAGTATCTGGTATAGAGGAAGCATTCAGAAAATGTTAGCCACACAATGTAATTTAAAGTCATGTAACTCATTTTTTTCACTTAATGAATATGAACCTTCTACCTCAGGCCAAAAGGGTTTTAAATACACTTAGAATACATACAAATACACGAAGATAAGAGCTACACAGGTATCAAAAGCATATCCTAAAAACTATGTAACCAGTACATAAGGATGCCCAAGGGCATGGTCAAGTGGAAATGGAATAAGTTGAATACGTTCAGAGAGCGTGATCTTATTTGTTTTTGTAAAAGTAATTAAGTTTTTGCCTCAGGAAAACATCAAACTTTGCAACTCGAAATAATCTCTGTATTTTCAGAATAAAGAGATGAGAAGGCTCACCATTGTTTTAGGGAGGATATTCCTGTGCTCTTCCCAGGAGGACACGGTTAATATTGCCTGCCAACACTGTCCGGGTCCTATGCTGGCCACACGACTTCTTATGCCGAGACTGGCTAAGGACCTTGCAAAGTCGTTTCTCAGTTACTATTGAGGTGTTTTCTAGTTTAGACTCTGTAAACATGTGTACTCTCAGAGTGTTGTTTTTGCTTCTTATTTTTTTAACCTTTAAAGAGTTTACAGGTCTCTAAGATGTCAGTTAATGCCACTGGGATTCATGCAAATTGATGCTTTTAGCTCTGGTATAAAAATACCTCTATTTTTATATTTTATATTATGACCTGCAGTGAAAAAATGGGAACGGGTCATCTCTCTGAGAGGAGCATCACCAGAGAAATACATCAAAACAAGGTTCCAACATTTAAGACTCAAATCTAAAACTACCTCCCTCAGACAAAGATAATTTAGGAACAAGAATTCCTTGAGATGTAAATGAACGTGACTGAGAGATGGAAGGCTAAGGTCTTGCTCCTTCAGGTGTGGTCTTCTAACCAGCAGCAGCTCCTGGGAGCTTGTTAGGATCTCAGGCCCTATCCTAGACTAACCAAATCAGAATCTTCATTTTAACAAGACCACCAGGTGATCTGTAAGCACATTAAAGTTTGAGGAAAACTGAACTTTAAATCAGTGGCTTGTGAAATCATACAATATTTGTGGAATCTAATGAAAAAAAAAACTGAAGAACAAAATAGAAATAGAGGGATGGATACATGGAACAGACTGACAGCTGTCAGAGGGGTGGGAGGTTGGGGGACTGGATGAAAGAAGGTGAAGGGATTAATAAAAAAAAACACATATATACATAACTCAGACACAGACAAGAGTGTGGTGATATCGAGAGGGAAAGGGTAGAGTGGGGTAGGTGGAGGTGGGCAAAGAGGGAGGAAATGGAGACGGAAAGAGATTTTGCTTTGGGCAATGAACACACAATGAAGTGTGCACATGATGGTTTATTGAATTGTTCACTTGAAACCTGTATGATTTTCCAAACCAATCTCACCCCAATAAATTCAATTTAAAAATAAAATAAATTTAAACCACACAAAATGAATCAGTTTGGGCACTATCTTTAAAATTTTTTTCATATAGAGTGTTCATTTTTCTATAAACTGTTTTTATTATTCACATTACTACAATATGGCAATTTTATTCTTTACCACTTGGATATGTACCTTGAGTGCGGCTGTTTTTTCTTATGGAAAATCCATTTGTTTGTTTGCTTGTTTTAATGGCCCACTTTTGGGAAACTTAACAACCATCACTTAAATTGAAAGAGAATGATACTGTAAGTCAGGCGTCCTCAAACTTTTTAAACAGGGGGCCAGTTCACTGTCCCTCAGACCGTTGGAGGGCCGGACTATAGTTTTAAAAGAAAACTATGAACAAATTCCTATGCACACTGCACATATCTTATTTTGAAGTTAAAAAAAAAAAAAACGGGAACAAATACAATATTTGTATTTGCATGTGGCCCGCGGGCCGTAGTTTGAGGACCCCTGCTGTAAGTGAAGGACTTTAAGAGTAGCCTAAGGACCCCATGCAAACTACAAAGTCAAAGATTTGCTAAGAGGCAGGGTTGATGTGACTGCATAAAGCTGGATATGGAGGCAAATGGAAGAGGAATTAAGAGTCGCTCCTGAATTTCTGACTTAGGCAACTGAATGGAGGCTGGAATCCATTCACCAGTGGAAGGAGCATGGTTTTAGAAGGAAAAAACATGAGTTCAATGCTTGGCCATGCTGATGCTTGTGGATTTTCTAACAGGCAGCTGGGTGGTCAGAACAGGCTCAGAGAAGTTTGAATTGGTAAGATAGTGGGTCACTTATGCAGGGCCCAGGGGAGCCTCCTCTAGCACCAGGATCACGGTCTGGTACCTTCACTCTATATCTACTCAACTAGAGCCATTGAACAACCAGAGTAGCTCTGATGTCCTGCACAATGTCTGTGCAATCTTCAACATGTCAGCTTGACATGATGTATCCACCATAAAACCCCATATTATCTTTACTCCTCAGCAATGGAGGGCCCTCTTAGCCAGGCCATCTGGGGCAATTTCAGGGAGTCAGCACCAGAGTGGCTAGACCCAGGCTGGACAAATATAGGTTCCTGATGTTAACTAAACCAGCTTGAACTTCTCCCCCAAATTCTCCAGCTTAAAACCAGAGGTCACCATAGCCAACATACATCTTGTACATGTCAGCGGATTGGCTATGTTTCTCCTCATAGCTTGTGTGTCTATGAGACAGTCCCTGCATTGGTGCCCTGAAATGACAACTGCATGGGTACCTTTGCTTCTAAAATACATATTGACCCTAGACTAGAGTAGAAATTAGTCCTGAAGGGTAAAGTCTGAAAAACTGCAAGGAAGAAAAGAAGGAAGTGTATTAGGTAATGTCTCCCATGAATATGAAATCATTAAAAAATCTTTCAGAGAGAAGTTAACCTTTTGCCTTTATCTAGAATAATAAAAGCATAATATGCTAATTAGACCAGACATCCTTCCGGACATCTTTCTGGATGACCTTCCAGATGAAGCTGGGGCTGCAAGGGAAGCCAGTGCCGGCAGCTGGAGGAAGGAAGGCCTATGCTTGCATGAATTTCGTGCATCAGGCCTCTAGTATATATATCTACACTAATAAAAGAGAAAGATGCAAATTGACCATACCTTTGCGACACCCACCAGCCAATCAGGAGTGAGTATGCAAATTAACAAAGATGGTGGGTTAGTTTGCATATGCAGGTGCTGAATGGCCAGGGGATGGGGCATGACACCTGCCACGTCTCCCTGGCGATGCAGAGGGCATTCCCGCCCCCAGCCACTCCGGGCCTACACGTGCAGGTGCCGCGTGGCCTGGGTCCCAGGGACACCACTGGAGTGTCTGGTCCTGTCAGTCCAGCCTGGGGGTGGCTGAAGTTCCCAGTCCTTTTTGTTACAGCAGCCCCTAGTCCAGAAGCGAAAACCAAGAGCACAGGGAGCACCAGGAATTCTGGGAATCATAGTTCTGGTGGCAGCCCCTGGACTGAAAGCAGAAGCCCAGAGCGTGGGGAGCACCAGGAATGCTGGGAATCGTAGTTCTGGTGGCAGACTCCTTGTGGGATCTCCTAGACCAGCCGTGGGCAAACTACCGCCCGCGGGCCGGATCCAGCCCATTTGAAATGAATAAAACTAAAAAAAAAAAGACTGTACTCTTTTATGTAATGATGTTTACTTTGAATTTATATTAGTTCACACAAACACTCCATCCATGCTTTTGTTCCAGCCCTCCGGTCCAGTTTAAGAACCCATTGTGGCCCTTGAGTCAAAAAGTTTGCCCACCCCTGTCCTAGACACTAGAGCAGAAGTTCTTAACCTGTGATTACAACCCCTTTGGCGGTCAAACAACCCTTTCACAGGGGTCACCTAAGACCATCCTGCATATCAGATATTTATATTACGATTCATAACAGTAGCAACATTACAGTTATGAAGTAGCAACGAAAATAATTTTATGGTTGGGTCACAACATGAGGAACTGTATTTAAAGGGCCAGAAGGTTGAGAACCACTGCACTAGAGCAAAGTGAGCCTGGAGCAAGTTACTGTTGCGGGTGTGGAATGGAGGGAGAGCAAAGGTGAGAGACATAAGTAAAGTCCCAGTGTTGAGGAAAAATTAAAAGAAAGATATCCTGCAATTTCTAGGAAATCTCCACCAATGGAGCAAAGAAAAAAAAAAGACCTCTACTATTCTGGGAGCACAAAACCAAACTGGGTTGGGATCTCAGACAATTCACTCACATGATTGCAAAGACAGACAGAAACTCCTGCATTGGAGAGAGCTCCCCTGAGGGCTCCCAGATTGGAGAGGGTGAAGGTCAGGCTGAGGGAACCCCCCCATGCACGAATCTTTGTGCACCGGGCCCCTAGTATATATATATATATATGCATTTCATTAATTTAGTATAACAATAAATTAAAATCTACTTAAAGAGAAACTTCACAGTATGTTTGGGGTTTTGAATTTTTCAAAAAGTTACCTAGTGCATAAAATCAATTGAACTCAAGTGGGATATTTTTCCTTTTATAGACAGCAGTATCTCTAGACACCATGACTGCCACAGGTGCAGAAGAAAAAGTGCACTCATACCTATTTAATAATGTTTCTTTAATTAAAGGGGATATTTAAATTTTAAAAATAGACAACAGCCCAGCCAGTGTGGCTCAGTGATTGATTGTCAACCTATGAACCAGGAGGTCATGGTTCAATTCCCAGTCAAGGCACATGCCTGGGTTACAGACTTGATCATCTGTAGGGGATGTGCAGGAGTCAGCTAATCTACGATTCTCTCTCATCATTGATGTTTCTATCTCTCTCTTCCTCTCCTTCCCTTTCTGAAATCAATAAAAATATATTTTAAAAAGAAATGTTGGTATGAATTTAAAAAATAGACAACCTGACTTAAGCAGGAATGAAACAGCATATCCTGGGAAGTAGCTTGTGTTTTGGCTGAGCTTGGCTATTTGGGGGAATGACTACTTCTTTCTGTTTGGGGGGTACTTTCTCATAGCCTGAGAAGCGGTGCCTGGGAAGTTATTATTTCAATGTTCAAAGGAGGAGCTTTCATTAGGGCCCATGTCTTGACTCTGATACTCTATCATCTCATCAAAATCAATGCAGGAGGAGAAAGCAGTTTAACAAAAAAGTTGGTCAATAGCCACATGTCTTTTACAGAAACTCAAAAAAAAAAAATCTGAATAATTTAGTCATTCTGCTAGGTAGCTTCTCAAATAGGCATATTTACCCGTAGTCCAGTAAACGTATTCCAGGAAGCTCAAAATGAGACCGCAGAGATGGAAGGTTGGGGGTGAACATTCATCAGCTTGGAGGGACTTGACCACAATTAACATCAGCTTTGAGACCAGCTCCTTTCCAGAGTGACCACTTTGGTGAAGAAAGAAATTTGTCATAGTTGTCACATGACTAATGTTTTTGTGAGCTTCCTCCTCTGATGACAGGTGCAGCAAAATAGGATTTCAAATATTAAATCAATGAGATTTTATGGCCCTTGCCTATCCGCTGTGTTATTTCCCAGACTCCATTTATTGAGTTACATGCCAGGCACTGTTCTAGATACTTCACGTCCATGGTCTTATTTGATCCTCACATTGTCCCTAGGAAGTCAAGTTCCGGTTACAGAGATGGCTATCGCTTTCCCACGTCCTTATCATATTCCAGGAAGGGGTTGACTTTCATATGACAAGAATCTGACCCACCAGGTCGCTGTTGACTAGACCAAGAGTGATAATTGACATCGGGTAAACGGTTACAATCAAACTCAAATTTGTAGGAATTTGCAGTTGGAAATAGATAAACCAGGTTGGTCTCTGTTGAAGATCAGAATCAATAAATGTTCTAATGGAGAAGCCATGTTGGATCCATTCGCCAGTCTTCGGAGAGAACGAAGAATGATGCAGACAAAGACCATTCGGCCTTAAGGGACACTGACTGAATCAGAAGTCACATTGGTGCCCAACTAGATCTCGGTTCCTGAAGTCATTTGCTTATGAGGCCTGCCACACTTCCTGTCCTCGGGGGGTTCATTAGACACCCTGT
>NW_005875848.1:0-11113 GCF_000147115.1 Myotis lucifugus | reverse complement strand
GGATTTTAAAAAGATTCCCAGGTGATTCTAATGTGCCAGCCAAGTTCGAGACCACTGTTTTAGACAGTCTCCTACCGGGAGTCATGCATCTACCAGACTAGGCTGCCTCAGTGTCTCTGAAGCTGGGATCAGCCTCGGGGAATGTGGCTTTGGATTTCAGAGCACAGCAGTCGGGTTCATCGGTAAGTTGTGCTCCCTGCAGTGGGAGATCAAGAGGTACATTGTCAAGGTCACTGCAGTGCGTAGCCCTTTCAGATTTTTCCTATGCCTATGTGATCTCATCTATTACACACACATATCCTTCATGAATATGTGTACATATCTACATAAACATTTACAGTTTCAGGGATGGGGCCATACTCTACATTGTGTTTCAGAACTTAGCATTTTTCATTGGATAATAATTACTTATGAATGTAATATCAATACATGTAGATCTTCCTCATTCTTTAAAAATTTTTTTAAACCCTCACCTGAGGATATGTTTATTGATTTTAGAGAGGGGAAGGAAGAGAGAGAGAGAGAGATATTAATATAGCTACTCAATTCCTCTTGGAAGTGTTCAGAGTTTAAATAATTAGTGGAGTCAGACATTTTTGGAAGTTCTGCTTTTAGTAGAAAATGACTTCCAAGGAGGTAGGATTTGATCATGTCAGACAGATTGTTTAAAATCTTAGTTAGCTGTGCCTCTTTCAGCAGTGTCATTACTCCGTCTGAATCTCAGTTTTACCATATGAGAAATGGAGGCAATTTATTTATTCAGGCCTTTTTTTTTCTTTTTGCAAATACTTATTGAGAGCTTTCTAAGTTGCAGGAATTGTTTTAGGTTCTGGGGATACAGCAATAATCAAACAGACAAAAACTCAGCCCTCAAGGAGCTTGTATTCTGTACTCACATAAAGGGTTTAGGAAGATTAAATGAGACCTAATACATTTCCTGGTTCAGAGCTTGAAATGATAGCTGCTCTGGAACTGTTGGCTGCCTTCATCCTCCTTGTAATAGATGTTTGCTATCAATTCTAAAACTGATACTTTAATTTGTTTAGCTCTTTGGCATTATTATTCAGTAGTCAATGGTTTCCCAAGCAACAACAGCCTAGACAATATAATTAAGGCATAAATCAATGTTACATTTTTGTTCTGACTCACAGCAGTACTAGCAAAGTCTCTATTGTCTTTATTCCCAACTTTATACCTTCAATCTTATCTAGTCACCCCAAGAGCCCATACATGCCTATCTCCCCTGGCGAGCTCTTGGCATTCCTGCCACCTGTTGCCCCATTTCCAGGGCTTAGTGTCACTCTTCCCTGTCCTAAATGCTCCTCCTGACGTAACTCATCTTGGGAGGGCAGTAGTTTCTTTGTGGTCGAACTCAGAAGGTACAGCATACTCCCCTGCACCTTTGTTTAGTTTTATGAAACTAGGGCATGGGATGGCTGACCTTATATTTTCAGTTCCCTTCAATGACCCGAGCTTTTAACTTTGCCTAAGCTTTTGTTATTTTATTCCTGAAAAATATAACTATTGTTTTGTTTGCCCAGAGTTCCTTTCCTCTTCTTCCCAGATAGGTAGTTCTTTCTCTTAGACCAGTGATGGCGAACCTATGACACACGTGTCAGAGGTGACACGTGAACTCATTTTTTTGGTTGATTTTTCTTTGTTAAATGGCATTTAAATATATAAAATAAATATCAAAAATATAAATCTTTGTTTTACTATGGTTGCAAATATCAAAACATTTCTATATGTGACACGGCACCAGAGTTAAGTTAGGGTTTTTCAAAATGCTGACACGCCGAGCTCAAAATGTTCGCCATCACTGTGTTAGACATTCCCATTTCCCCAGTCCCATGTTCTAATATACCTGTGAGGGGCTAGCATGCTGTTACATGTCACAAACAATCTAGGATGGCTACATTTTATTTTATTTTATTTTATTTTTTTAAAATATATTTTATTGATTTTTTACAGAGAGGAAAGGAGAGAGATAGAGAGTTAGAAACATCGATGAGAGAGAAACATCGATCAGCTGCCTCCTGCACATCTCCTACTGGGCATGTGCGCGCAACCCAGGTACATGCCCTTGACCAGAATCGAACCTGGGACCTTTCAGTCCGCAGGCTGACGCTCTATCCACTGAGCCAAACCGGTTTCGGCAAGGATGGCTACATTTTAAATAACAGTACTGGGCCTATCTGGTCACAGTGATTAGGCCCAGATGAGGACATAAAATTCAAGGATTCCAAGATTCAATGTTCTGGGTTTTACTCCAGGATTTTTAAGGTGAAACTGACAAAGAAGATTAAGCCCCTTTATAGCAGTGAAGCTGTGGGATTAATTGGAAGTCTTATCTTCCCCATTCAATTCTTTGCTGGAGGTGTCAACTCATAGGTATTTTTTTCTTGATTGCTTGGAAGGTCTTAACCCTTGTCTTAGTCAGTTTGGGCTGCTAAAATAGATAACCATAGATCAAGTGGCTTATAAGCAATAGAAATTTATTTCTCATAGTTATAGGGTCTGGAAGTCAGCATGGTCAGGTTCTGGTGAGAGCCCTCTTCCAGGTTGCAGACTGCTGTCTTCTCATTGATTTTCACATGGCAGAGGGCTAACTAGCTCTCTGGCCTCTTAAAAGGGCACTAATTCCATTCATGAGGGTTCCACCCTCATGATCTAATTGTCTCCCAAAGACCCCACCTCCAGATAATATTACATTGGATTAGAGTGTCAACATATGAATTTGAGGGGACACAAACATTTAGTCCATTGTAACCTATGAGGTACAGGTTTTTCCCCTACATGTCTAGAAAGATGAATTGTAGATATACAGCTTGAGCTCTTGCTATATATTATTTGCTTCTTAGAACATCCTGTGAAAAAATTAGGGCTGATACAATTTCATACAATCTCTCTGTCTCTCTGTCTCTCTGTCTCTCTCTCTCTCTCTGTTTCTCTCTCTGACAAAATGTTTTGTCAAGTATCACAATACTTGCAAAGACAAAAATATAACTCAATATTCCTGATGTTAAATTTAGTGTTATTTCAATCATATTGTAAGACCCTTTGTGACTTCTAATCTCTATTAGAAAAGTATTATCCAAATATGTTGCCTGAAAATTGTATTACTTTTGTATCTCATCATTTTTAAACCCTTACTTGAGCACTTTCTTAGGGTTTTCTCCATTTGGCTTCTAGATTTCCCTACAGATTTCTTGATCCATTGTACTGCTCCTCATCTGTCTCTCACCAATCTTTGGTGATTTCTTGGATGTTCTATCTACTATTGCCTTTTATGCAACTAAGAATATTCTTATAAGAAAGTATTCTTGAGTGAAAGAATACTCTCTATAAGTACTGAATTAGTCAGTATGCTACTTTTAAAATTGGTCACAAGATTCTTTGATATCTCTACCTTACTTCCAGATGTGAAAGAGCTTAGTTACTTTCTTTGAGTGGGGGTTGGACTTGCTTCTACCAAACAGAATATTGTGGAAGTGATGGTATGTGTTGTCTGAAATCTATATTATAAAGAGATAACATGCAAATTAAGCTGGGACTCTGTAACGGGTCATGATCAGACAGGAGGAGGTTGCGTGCGCAGGTGAAGCCTGGACCAGAGACGAGACAGAGGCAGGGGGACCTGCCCGAGCCGGCACGGTGGCTCTGGAGTGGACACAGGCAGGGGGGCTGGGGGACCCTGCGAGTCAGGCACGGGTCTCAGCCCCCCGTGGCACTGTTCCGGCCTCCTGTGGCGCCGATCTGGCCTGACTCCCACGGCAGCCAGCCTTGCATGAGTCAGGCTTGGGTCCTGGCCCCTCACAACACTGGCCAGCCTGATTCCTGTGGTGGCCGGTGCTGTATGAGTCAGGCACAGGTCCTGGGCCTCCTCGGGGTGCCTTCTCGCACAGCGGGAGGCGGGGCGCCTCCTCGTGCGATTTCAATCGCGTGCTAGGCCTCTAGTTAGTATATAAAAGGTATTGACTTCTTCTCTTTCTTGGATTACCCACTTTGGGGAAAGCCCTTTTCCACACTCAAGCAGACCAAAGGAAATACCCACACAGCTATGAATCAAAGCCTCCTGCCAATAGTCATGTGAGGGTCATTTGGAAGTGGATTCTTCAGCCACAGCCAAGCCTTCAGATGACTGCAGCCCTCACTGACATCTTGACTGTAGCATCATGAGATTTTCTGAGCTAGAACACCTACTTAAGCTGCTCCTGATTCCTGGCCACAGAAACTGTGCTAGGAAATATTTATTACTGTAATCCACTGAATTTTGGGGAAATTTGTTATGTAGTAATAGATAAACAACTTTTGGTCATGCTCACTTGGACTTGATTTAAATGCCAATGTCCTAGATTTTGAGTTAATGACATAAATGGATGAGACCTTTGAGAGGTTCTGGGAGGTGAGTCCATTTTGCATGTGGGAGAAATATGAATAATTTCTGACCAGAGGGCAGCTGTGGAAATTTTAAGATGTGTCTGATATCTTTGATGCTCCTTTCTTTAAAGATAGGGTCTAATTCTCATCCTCCAACAATAAATAACTAATAAAATCAGTTTCTTCACTGGTAGATTCATGAGTTTGCAACCTATACAGTTGCAGGGGGTCCCTTGCTCAGTAGGACCCTGTACTTGGCTTACTGCTCATTTGTTGCATCTTGAAATTCTTAATAATCTTTGTACAAGGGGCCCCACATTTTAATATTCACCAGGTCCCACAAATTATATGGCCATTCCTGAGCTGCTTCTTTTGCCCCAACCTTGAGGTCACAGGCTTTTCTTAATAGTTGGCTTTATTTCTGTCTCTATAATCCTAGAGAGCTCACTTTTCTTGGTCTTTGGAAATGCGGAAGTGGCTATGCACTTCACTTTACCTTAGGAAAAACTGGCTTTCTCCTGGTCCCTTGAACCATCAGCCCAAATGGTGACCCAGAAATCTGGTCCCATGGTCTTCCTCCCTGAGCTCAGATGACATTTTATTTTGCCAAGTCTTGATTCTCCCTATCTCTGACTTGACTTCTGTTGCTATATGGGGCCACAGAGCATCCAAAACCCTGTTCTATTTTTTCTCTCTCCAGTTCTCTTCCCTCCCTCTTCACTTATATTCACTTTCTGGGAAGCACCTCTCCAAGCAGATAATTCTTTGATAACATTAGCATTTAACTTAATTACAATTAAATATTATTTTTATCCAGGTGGACATATTTTTAATCCATAAGAATTCTCCTTGGGAGGAGAAGAGACTTGAGTTCTTAGGAGCTAGAGATTCACTCTTTTTGAAAATGTCCAAAGTTTTCCTAAAATGTAAAAAAATGGGATGACTTGAAAACATAACTGGTTTTAGCTCCCAAGGAACTACTCCCTTGAGCAATAGGTCTCAAGCAGGGATTTGTAGTATAAATGTATTTTCCACTCTGGTCTGTGCATTGAATCATTTCCTACCCATGCCCAGAAAGTCTGCAAACTTAAAGTCAGAGAGTCGGCTGTTACTTGTGTTTTTTTTTTTTTAAATCCTCATCCAAGGACATGCTTTTATTGACTTTAGAGAGGGGGGAGGGAAAGAGAGAGAGAGAGAGAGAGAGAGAGAGAGAGAGAGGGAGAGAGAAATTGCAAGTTGAGAGAGAAACATTGATCGGTTGCCTCTCGCATACATCCCGACCAGGAATCAAACCCAAACCCACAACCTAGGTATGTGCCCTGACTGGGAATTGAACCCACAACCTTTCGGTGTACAGGATGATCCTCCAACCAACTGAGGCACACCAGCCAGAGTGAATAGGCTGTTATTTTTATTTATTTTATTTTATTGTTTAAAGTTACAAAGAGTAGTACATATGTCTTCTTTTTTTTCCCCATTGACCTTCCCCCAGCGCATGCCCTCACTTCCCCCCCGCCCCCCCCCAAATGTCTTGCGTCCATTGTTTATGCTTATATGCATGCATACAAGTCCTTTGGTTGATCTTTTTTATTTTTATTTTCAGAAATTTCTACCTGAATAATGTAGTTTAACTTAAAGATGCCAACTTGGGAGCTGTTTGACAATCAGAGTTTGATTGGAGAACTTGCAACCATGACTTGGATTTTTTGGTTGACTTAACTGTAAGCCACTTGACTTCTTCACAACAAGCTAGTTAGTAAATAGGACAGCGTTTCAAAGGTGAGGGTACTGTTCAAACTTGCCTCTCTATCTGAGGTTATTCCTAATCTCATTTGACATGGAGAAGTCAAGAAGATAACTAGGAAAAAACTCAGAGGAACTTGGAGACTTTTGGATATGAGAAAGGGTTGAGAGCCTCATGAACCAAGTCATGTAGAATTTGTCCAAATGCCCACGAGGGGAAGTTTGGCCTTAATTATGTCAACATAGGGCAACACCTTATTATTTTAGCTATAATAGTGGCAGGCACAGAGATGCATTGCTCAGATCCTTTTTCAAGAAAGAACTTGTAAGAAATGCTGTTCACTGGCAGCCCCCTGGGGTTTACTTTTTCAGGCCCCCTTTAGCCTTTGAGCTGAGACTCCCCTAGTGGGTGATCTTTGCTTCAAAGATTCTCACTAGGTGGATAGAGACTTTGTCCAATATTCATTATAGTCTGCCATCTCCCCTGCCCAATATTTCCCTCTTTATTTTCTTTTTACAAGTATTACACTTCAATCTGCATTCTTAACTCTGTCTCAGCACCTGCTTCCCATAAGACCCAACCGACACAGTGGTGAGGAATGGAGCAGGTGGTAAGATGAGGTTTGGGGTCTGGGTCACTCACTGCCAGGTTGGCAATGAGAGCTCCACGCCAGGTAGTATGTGGGGGCACAGATAGTCTCTGGCATAAGATGTTGGCCCCATTGCAAGTACTTTCTCTGGTGAATTGAATGTTTCAGTGCAATGGTTTAGGTATTCGAAAAGTACAGGGAAAAGTCATTCAAGAAAATGGAATTGGCTGGTTGTTAAGTTGCATTGATACTTGTCAGAGGGATAATAAAAAAAAGCTGAAGGAAGTTAAAATTTGATAACTAAGGAGGTAAGAAATCCTTTTTGGTAGTTTAAAAAGAGGCCTTTATCTTTAGCACTGGGAGAGAAGACAAAGACCAAACTCAGGATTGAGATTGAATAGAGTCCTGAGCTTCAAAGACAATTGGTTATGCAGCTGAGGCAGGTCTGTTATGTCAAAGTCAGGGCCCTGGTTGAGAAAACCACCCCCATCCTGACACATGGGATGGGGAAAATTTGTTGCCTGTTTTTTATATGTTTCCCCCCCCAAATCTTCTGACTTCTCAGAGCTTGGCCCTAGTAAGAGCCAACACACACCCCTTTCATGTGAGAAGCCATTGTAGGCATTCTGCTGCAAGGTTACAGACTTTCCCCCACCCCAGTCAAGATATGGCCCCACTTCTCCTGGCTTCCAGGCCTGTAACTAGGGTTAAGTCATAGCATGTCCATTTGTGGATGCCCTGGGTCATATAAGGGAGGAATGGTATTTTACGGAGTTATAAAACCTAGTCAGCCATACTGACAGGAGCCAGGGGAGTACTCATGGTACTGGATCTTGAGGGTTCTTGAGGGTCAGAAGAATCTACTGGCTTGTAGGTACTTTCTTAGGATAAATGATTTACCTACTCTGGCAAAGACTCCAAGGCCTAGTGCAAACCCACTGCTAGGGTAACTTCTAGTAAGAAGAAAATGATGGCCCATCCTGAGTGAAGTGGAAATGCCAGGATTGCCATTGCAGACACTGGAGGAAGGAAACAAACATCCCAGGGAAGAGGGAATGCTGGAGTGGAGATATTCTCTGAGGTTAGAAGATCCACCAGAGCAGTGGTTCTCAACCTTCTGGCCCTTTAAATACAGTTCCTCATGTTGTGACCCAACCATAAAATTATTTTCATTGCTACTTCATAACTGTAATGTTGCTACTGTTATGAATCGTAATGTAAATATCTGATATGCAGGATGGTCTTAGGCGACCCCTGTAAAAGGGTCGTTCTACCACCAAAGGGGTCGAGACCCACATGTTGAGAACCGCTGCGCCAGAGGATTATATTCCGTAGAAAGGGGTAGAGGACACAGAGCACTTACCAAGGCCACCAGAAAGACACCTGTAAAAGATGCACCAGCATCGTTAAGAATTCAGTGTTGGCTCTCTTTTGCAGATCAGGCTTGATAGTAGGAGAAGCGACCACAGAACTTAACTTGTTGATAGTAGTGGGGTTTTGAAGGTATCATATTCCAAATTTAGGAGTGGTCCTTGGCCCATATATTTGGTGACATGAAAGGCGGCCATCTTTGAATGGGCTGCAGCACAAGCAGCTTTGTTGCTTGGGCTATTTGATCTGTCAATGTGAGAATAAAAATTCAGACCCCTGAGTTTCTGGAGCAAGGGCCTAGTATATTTTTAAAAACAGCTCTTGATACCCTAATGGTACCTTAGAAAGACAATGCATACCTGGTCATGAGTACACTTAGTAACCATGAGTTCAGAACGTCCCATCAGTTGTCAGGTCTTGTTGAAACCACTAAATCATAAAACCTGGTGTACCAGCTGCATTGCATTGTGAGTTGGAAGTGGTACAACCAGGATCTGGAACAAGCAGGACCAGGGGGCACACACAACCTACGTGAGTAAGTAGCTCAGAGGCCCATGGCACTCATCAGCAGCCCTTTCCTGACCACACACTTATGGTATTTAGCATATTGCACCACCCAGAAGCCGTGACCTAGTAGAGTGCTGGAACAGGCTGCCGAAGGTGCAGCACACTCCGAGGATGTGGTGCCACCCTCCAGGATGCAGTTCACACACACTGTTAGAGCCCTGTATGTGGGCTCTATGAGTCCCCCAAAGAAAGAATACATGGGTCCAGGAGCCAACTTAAGAAGATAGATTGAAATGCATGTTTATAATGATTTATTAAAAAGACAGAAGCTTGTTAAACAAATTAGTGGTTAAAAGGAAATGTTTATTTAATGACAATAAAGGACAACATTGCCCTGGTGTCACTTAGAGTGCTGCATTTACACACATACCTTTTGTCCCTGAGTGATTTACACTTTGCATTCACTTATGAGAATGTTTAATATACCAAAAGTAATGGAAAGGACTTAAAGTATAATCTTTGAAAGAAAGAAAATCACATTTCTCAATTTTTTTTGTGTAAGTGAGATTTTACTGGTACAAAACTATATTCCTGTGAAATCCCCAAATTAGATGAAAAATAAGGACTTTGGTGATGCCCTTTCTAGTAAGTGCAAGCTTGTTTATGTTCTTCCCTTCCTTCCTCCCTCTACTGCCCAATCAAAAACCCCATCTCCCCCCCACACTTAAAATTTTATTTTTTATTAAATTTATTGGTTGACTTGGGTAATAAAATCATATAGGTACAATTCTATAATATGTCCTCTGTATATTTCCCCTTTCTTAAGACACAATCTTATAAAAAAACTTCCTCTGACTGCTCCAAGAGAAGTGATATATCTCACCTCTTTATTCTTAGAAAATCCCTGGACCTGTTCCACACATTTGGCATTTGGTTAGAAACTATTTTATTAGTTTATTAAGATTATCTTTGGTCTCTTCAAATCAACTGTAGGTCCTTCAAAGCCAGGACTGTGGTTTATTCACATTTTTATTTCCACTTTGTATCTGGTCAGTGTCTGGGAGAGAGAAAACATCCAGTACATATAGTTTATCTTGCTTAGAGCATCTATTTTCCTATAACATGGATCAAGGAAGGAGCTTTGTTTTTTCAAAGAAAAGACCACTCAACTATTCTGTTTAGTGTTTCAGTGTTCAAGACCCACCTTTGTTAGTATGCAGAAGTACAAACTTAGTTCACTTTACCTCTCTGGCCTTAAGTTCCTCATTTATAAGTTAATGAAAGTAGATTATATAATTAAAATCTACTTAACATTGCTTGAATACTTCCTATGACCCAGGCACCTGATTAAGTAATTTACATTATTATTTATTTAATTCTCATTTTCTAGAATAGAATTTCCAGGTTTAAAGAATTTTAATTAATTGCCCACAACCACTGGGCTTGAATCCAGTCCTAAATAACTCTGAAACCCATGCTCTTAATTGCTACACTCTCTTGCCTCCATTTTAAAATATAGTGAACTATCAGGGGTTTCTTTTGAACTCTAGAATTTCATGAATCTAGTAGTTTTGAGGTGGAGCAAGTCAACATCATCTTTCCGTATCTAGTGGCTTCTTAAACACAAAAAGAGAGAAAAGAGCTCTACTGTTTTATGAATGCATCACTTCTGGGGATCCTTTTAGACCTTCAGGAAACATAGATAATTGGTACGCAGGGGAAGGATAAATGTCAGCAAAACTACTAAGAACTAGAATGCCTAGAAATATTACAGTACTTTTGAGTCAGGGTTACGCATGAACTCCTATTTCAACCTATATGGAATCTTCTTTCCTCAAGTAGTAAAAAATTAACCTATGAGTTCTTCTCTTGATAATCTTCTAGTGCCTTAGTGTTGTGATTTGGGAAACGAATGATCACACATTACTTCCAATCCTGGTGGGACATGTTGGCGTCTAAGTAGACATAGTAAGTAGTAAAATGATAATACAGAATTTGAGGATATAGAGGCATATGGAGATTCGGTTGAGTGTAGGTTGTCCCAAGAACAAGCTGTTTTTGTTTGTTGTTTTAACTAGGTTCCTGAGGCAGTCAGTAAATGAAGATTTATTGAGTGCTCACTGCACAGGTCCATCCTTATGCCAAGTGTTCTGGAGAGCACGGATATCTAAAAAATGACCTCTACCTCTAAGTAGCTTATATACTAGTCCAGCATAAGAGATTTGAATATATGAAAAAATTAGCAAATAGCATAACATTATGCATGATTAAGTGCTAGATTCTATTAGAAGGAATATAAGGACTTGAGGTGCCCAAGTCAACCATTGTGACTGCCATACCCTGATTCCCCTCTAGTTCATGGTCTGCTCAGGGCAATATGATGATCTTTGTGTGGTATGATGGTTGATTAGATCAGTGGTGGTCACATGACTCCAAGGCAGCCAATGTATAGGCTAGCCAGCTACTTTAATATGGCCTAGTGCACACAACAAAACAAGAGAAAACCAAAGGAACTAGATCAG